>NC_053166.1:105573667-105621167 GCF_016835505.1 Polypterus senegalus
GCAGTTTTTCTTCTTAAAAAATAAGTCAGAAACATAAAAGGTAATTTGACCAACTTAATCTTTAAACTCTGAGTAACATTAGCCAAAATTATTTTGTACATTAGGCTAAAACAGTGTGATCATTGAACATTTTGTAATTAGATGTAATTAGAATTACTAACGGTCACGGAAGTCCAATGATCCCCAGTAAGAGCCACAAAGTCCGCTTTCTGTAATGCATCTAATTTTGCTTGCTTTTCAGTGTGCACAAAACCATGCTTTTATCAAGGCTTACGGGGAAGTCGAAATGATCAGTCGTAGGAACGCGCTTTATTCCGACTCTAACATTTTTGTAGCTGTGATGTGTGCATCAGTGTAATGGATGTACCAGGAAATCATGCATTGACAAAAGTTCCGCTTGCTTGGAATTGAAAGTGTGATTAAATGCGTTATTTTTAACGCGCTATGGAGTACATGCATCAAGCTTCTCAGCTGTGCTTGTGCTAATAAAGGGAAACATTTTAAAATAACGTAACATGATTCTGCGTAACCTAATATTTTTCATACGTCCCAAACCAAGGAGATGCGAAGGTAAAATGAATCGGTAGCGCATACTCAGTATGAGTGCATCCCCTCTCGGGAATCGAACCTCGAATGTCGGCATTAGAGGCTTAAGACTCTACAATTGCGCCACAGCGTGTGGCTTGTCTATGCTAAAGTATGTACTGTAGATCGGGGTATATATATACATTTATATATATACCCGCGTATCGCAGTGGAGAAGTAGAAGTTATGAAAAAGGGAACATTTTAAAAATAACGTAACATGATTGTCAATATACAGTAATTGTTTTGTGAGTGTTATTGAATGTTGCTGTCATCAAGGATTTGATTATCATTATTTGTTTCAATCAGGTCGTATTTGTATGATGTGTTGTGTTCAAGTTACATTCCGTGTTTGTCAATCGCTGTAAAGATAAGAGGTTTCATTCATCGATTAGTTTCTTACTGCATCAATAAACAGCTCGTCTTCTTTTATCTGACACACTGCATGCACGGGTTTTTTTACACTGTCTTCCTTTAGCGGGACATTCACTTTTTCCACCTTGTGCTTTGTTTCCGCAGTATATGATTCTATGTATCAGACGCTTCATATTTTTTTGCTGCCTTCTCAATTGTGTAATTCGGTTTTTGTTCAGCACTCTTTGGAACTGTTGCTTTTTGTCTGTGCACTGCGCCAGTTCACGTGAGCCGCTTGGTGTTCTTGCATCGAAGGTTCCCAGCTGTGCTGGTGCCATCTCGTAATGTCAGCTAAGACCGGCACTTAAAAGTTTCTCTCGCAGTTTCAATGAGTTTGTGCCAAACACCACCCTGACCATCTCATCTTCCTCTGCATAAGCACAGTCCTTCACACATGAATATTTACCAGCAGTGTTTGTATTGGATTGCCGCTGATGGACGGCCTTATATGGGCAGGCACTAAATTACAAACGCTAGTGGCAGCCTGTCTATGAACTTAATTTAATATAAACTTACGGTTCACGCCGTGCTTTGTTTCCGCAGTAGCTGTACTTATGAATATGCTTGTATGCATCATTTGCTTCATAATGTTTTTCTGCCTTCTCAATTGTGAAATGGCGCTTTGTGCTCATCGCTGTTTGGAGTTCTTCCTTGTTCTCACGCACTCACGTAGGAGGCGTGATGATGTCACACGAAACTCCCCCACGGCCATCTCTAACTCAACTCCATTACATTATATGTAGAAAAATAGGTTCCAGTTATGACCCTTACGCGTAGAATTTCGAAATGAAACCTGCCCAACTTTTGTAAGTAAGCTGTAAGGAATAAGCCTGCCAAATTTCAGCCTTCTACCCACACGGGAAGTTGGAGAATTAGTGATGAGTCAGTGAGTGAGTGAGTGAGTGAGTGAGTGAGTGAGGGCTTTGCCTTTTATTAGTATAGATATATATATAGATAGATATATATAGATATATATATATATATAGTCACACCTGCACTTGAGAGAAGATTGATAGGCTCAAAAAATGTTGTTTCTCAGTCACACCAAGAGTTGGCACTGTCATCTAACCATCTCTCCTTTTGTCTCTCTGCAGGCCAGCAGAAGAATTAACCAAATAGTGACATCGCTTTCAGCCTTTCCTGATGACACCTTCCCTTTGAGACCCCACCTATCTAGACATCACTTCCTCTTCCAGCCACCCTGGACCATCCCCTTCCTGTTTCCACTGGACCATCCCCTTCCTGTTTCCACCATATAAATGCCTGTGTTTTCATTTCTGTATTCAGTACGGTTTTGAGCTCTAATGTAACTGTGTTTTATTTTTCTCTGCATTTTTCAGTATACGGGGTGGCCATCCCCAAACCTTTTTGAGTACCCTGCTCTCCTTATTTACAGTATATTTTAGTTTATATCATGTAAGTCACTATAACCAAAGGATAATGATACTGAAAAGAAGAAGACTTGTTTTGTTTCAAATAACATGACTCTGAGTAGTAGCCAATACTGGATACTGGACCATCCATTAACTTCTTCTCTGTCTCTGCTAGTGAAATCTTCTCAACTCTTTCCACAGCTTTAATAAGAGCTTATCACAAACATGAAAAAAGAGGTCATTGTTCACACTGATACTGTACATGATATACTCACCAAAGAGTTATTGTAGACAAACTAAACTCTGGAATTAATACGTCCAGAAAGACAAAGACTCTATCCATTCTTTTAAAAGTGCCAACAGCACGACATCCAAGTAATTGTACATGTCATCTATCAATTCTTCGTTTTCTATATAGGTCATTACCAGCTAACCATTAGGATCATTATAATTGTCATACCATTTGAATGACACCTTTTCAGAAAAAACGACCTGTTAAATAAGAAAATACAGTTTGGAATTTTAATGCCATGAGAGCTATCTCTGACAGCAGCAGAAAGATCAAAATCACAAAGTTTATTAGTTGTTATTTGAACAAAGTTACCAGCAATTGATCACTTGCCCTAAGATTCTTCATTATGAAGGAAGAAAATGCCAGATGGGTGGGAGACGGTAGTCCTTCCTTTGAAACCACATCTTCATAAACATCAAGACATCCAGTATTTTTCAGTACTGTAACATTGTGGTTAAAGCAGTAGTTGCAGAACATCTCTCTTTCCATTCCAAGTTACTGAGATAAAGAAGCTTGCCTAAAGCAGGAATCAAGAAGCAGCAAATAAGTAAAACCAAAAAACTCACATAATTTGAAAAAGATGTTCTGTAACAAATGTAGAGATAAAATTAGTTTAATCTCTTTTTGAATTTTAGAACTTCATTTTATCCCATTTGTTAATGTAAAATGAAGTTGTAACATACAAAAATGTTTGGCATGGGCTAAATTAGCACAAAAATAAGCCAAATTATAAAATAATTCTAATAATACTTAGATTAAATCAAAATAAAACACAGAAATTTTAATGTGAATCACGGTAGTTAAAAATCACAGAGTCTGCATACAGGTGTCGGTCATAAAATTAGAATATCATGACAAAGTTGATTTATTTCAGTAATTCCATTTAAAAAGTGAAACTTGTATATTAGATTCATTCATTACACACAGACTGATTTATTTCAAATGTTTATTTCTTTTTAATTTTGATGATTATAACTGACAACTAATGAAAGTCCCAAAATCAGTATCTCGGAAAATTAGAATATCAATTAAGACCAATGCAAAAAAAGGATTTTTAGAAATATTGGCCAAATGAAAGGTATGAACATGAAAAGTATGAGCATGTACAGCACTCAATATTTAGTTGGGGCTCCTTTGGCCTGGATTACTACAGCAATTTGGTGTGGCATGGAGTCGATCAGTCTGTGGCACTGCTCAAGTGTTATGAGAGCCCATGTTGCTCTGATAGTGGCCTTCAGCTCTTCTGAATTGTTGGGTCTAGCGTATTGCATCTTCTTCTTCACAATACCTCATAGATTTTCTATGGGGTTAAGGTCAGGCGAGTTTGCTGGCCAATCAAGAACAGGGATACTATGGTCCTTAAACCAGGTACTGGTAGTTTTGGCATTTTGTGCAGGTGCCAGGTCCTGTTGGAAAATGAAATCTGCATCTCCATAAAGTTCGTCAGCAGCAAGAAGCATGAAGTGCTCTAAAACTTCCTGGTAGACATCTGCATTGACCTTGGACCTCAGAAAACACAATGGACCAACACCAGCAGATGACATGGCACCCCAAACCATCACTGACTGTGGAAACTTTACACTGGACCTCAGGCAACGTGGATTCTGTGCCTCTCCTCTCTTCCTCCAGGCCCTGGGACCTTGATTTCCAAAGGAAATGCAAAATTTACTTTCATCAGAGAACATAACTTTGGACCACTCAGCAGCAGTTTTGTCTTTAACCCAGGCGGGATGCTTCTGACGCGGTCTCTTGTTCAAGAGTGGCTTGACACAAGGAATGCGACAGCTGAAACCCATGTCTTGCATACGTCTGTGCGTGGTGGTTCTTGAAGCACTGACTCCAGCTGCAGTCCACTCTTTGTGAATCTCCCCCACAGTTTTGAATGGGTTTTGTTTCACAATCCTCTCCAGGCTGCGGTTATCCCTATTGCTTGTTCACTTTTTTCTATCACATCTTGTCCTTCCCTTCGCCTCTCTATTAATGTGCTTGGACACAGAGCTCTGTGAACAGCCAGCCTCTTTAGCAATGACCTTTGGTGTCTTCCCCATGATTGTGTAGCCTACAGAACTGAACTAGACTGAGAGACCATTTAAAGGCTTTTGCAGGTGTTTTGATTTCATTAGCTGATTAGAGTGTGGCACCAGGTGTCTTCAATATTGAACCTTTTCACAATATTCTCATTTTCTGAGATACTGAATTTGGGACTTTCATTAGTTGTCAGTTATAACTTTTTTTTTTTATTTATTAATTTTATTACAATCAATACATAGCAATCAAGTTTTTACAAAAAAAGAATTATGCTAAGAACAGATCGATCCCCACCCTTGAGAGAGAGAGCAAGCCAAACGGTGTAAAATTTAAGGCTTGTAAAAATACCTAAATCAACAAATTCTCTGTGCTTTATAAACTCATTTCAAAATATTACTGATTAGATCCTGCCATGTTTTGTAAAAAGTCTGCACAGATCCTCTAACTGAGTATTTGATTTTTTCCAATTTTAAATAATATAACACATCAGTTTCCCACTGACTTAAAGAGGAGAGTTTGGGTTCTTCCAGTTTATCAGAATAAGTCTGCGTACAACAGTGTAGTGAATGCAATCACAATTTGTTTGTCTTTCTCCACTTTAAGACCCTCTGGAAGAACCCCAAACACAGCTGTTAATGGGTTAGGAGGGATTGTGAGTCCAAGACTGTCTGAGAGGTAATTAAAAATTTTTGTCCAGAATAATGTTAATTTGGTGCAGGCCCAGAACATGTGACCTAGTGAGGCTGGGGCTTGGTTGCAACGCTCGCAGGTTGGATCATGCCCTGGAAACATTTTGAGAGTTTTAGTCGAGACAGATGTGCTCGATATATAATTTTGAGTTGTATAATTGTATGCTTTGCATATGGAGCTTGAGTGAATTCTCTGCATTGCTACTTTCCACTCCTTTTCTGATATATTAATTGAGAGGTCATTTTCCCAGTGTCCTCTTGGATCTTTGAAAGGAAGGGATTGTAAAAGGATTTTATATATTGTAGAGATGGAGTCTAACTCCTTGAAATTGAGCAATATTTTTCCAGCGTGGATGAGGGTGCAAGATGAGGAAAATCTGGAAGGTTCTGTTTAACAAAGTTCCTGATTTGAAGATAGTGAAAGAAATTTGTAGCTGGAATGTTAAATTTGGAATGTAATTGTTCATAGGATGCAAAGACGTTGTCTATATAAAGATCTCTAAGCAAGTTAATTCCAAATTTTTCCAGATATTAAAACTGCATATGTTTGTGAGGGTTGAAAGAGGTGGTTCTTTGCAGGTGCCACAGAAAGAAGCTTCTCCGCCTTAAAATGCTTTCTACATTGGTTCCAGATTCTAAGTGAGTGGAGCACAATTGTTATTAGTGTATTGCCGATAACGTGTGTTTATTGGAGCACAAAGCAAGGAATACAAAGAAGTACTGCAGGATTTTACTTCTATTGCGTCCATGCCTGTGTATGTTCTTCTATTTGTGTCCAGGTTCTTATCGACTGTATATTTGCCCCAGTAATAAAACTGGAAGTTAGGTAGAGCCATGCCACCTTCTGCCTTTTGTCTTTGTAGGGTCGCTCTTTGATGCGTGGATGTTTAGAATTCCAAATAAATGAGGTTATTGTTGAATCTAATTGCTTAAAGAACGATTTATTAATGTATATTGGTATGTTTTGAAATAAAAAGGAGCTTAGGAAGAATATTCATCTTAACAGTGTTAATTCTTCCAGCTAGTGTGAGATGAAGGGTTGACCATCTATGCAAGTCTTGTTTAATTTTTTCCATGCAGACGACTAAATTTTGTTGATAAAGAGCTTTATGTTTACTTGTGATGTTTACCCCGAGGTATTTAAACTGTTCTGCAATGATAAAAGGAAGGGTGTCTAATCTAATATTATATGCTTGAGAATTCACCGGAAAGAGTACACTTTTATTCAGATTAATTCTGAGACCAGAGAGCTTTTGAAATTCTGTGAGTGCTGCTAAGACTGCAGGCACAGAATTTTCTGGGTCCGATATATACAGTACCATGTCATCTGCATATAATGAGATTTTCTGTTCCAGTCCTTCTCTGCTAATCCCCTTTATCTGATCAGTATTTCGACAATGTATTGCCAGTGGTTCAATGGCAATTGCAAACAGCAGTGGTGACAAAGGGCATCCTTGTCTTGTGCCACGCTCTAGTTTAAAGTAGTCTGAGCAGATGTTGTTGATGCAAACTGAAGCTTCTGGGTTAGTATACAGTAATTTAATCCATGCACAAATGTTCGGGCCAAACCCAAACTTCTCCAAAATAGTAAAAAGGTATTTCCATTCAATCATGTCAATGCTTTTTCTGCATCCAATGATAATAATATTTCTGGGGTGTTTGATTTAGTTGGTGAGTATATTACATTAAACAGGCGTCAAGATTTGAAGATAAGTGTCGGCCCCTAATAAATCCAGTTTGGTCTTGTGATATTACTGAGGGAGCACTTTCTCCATCCTTCTAGCTATGATTTTAGAGAGTATTTTAACGTCGTTATTCAGAAGTGAAATTGGTCTGTATGATGCACATTGTAATAAGTCCTTATTTTGTTTTGGAAAGACAGTGATTAGTGCTTGGCTAAAGGTTTTTGGAAGAGATTGGTTATCTCTGGCTTCTGTAAATGTTGCTAATAGGAGGGAGCTAGCTGAGCGGAGAATTTCTTGTAAAACTCTGCAGGGTAGCCATCAGGGCCTGCTGCTTTTCCACCTTGGAGTGACTTTATAGCATCCAGTACTTCTGATAATGACAGAGGGTTTATCGAAGTTCCTCCACACTAAAAGCGCCAATTTGTGGTATCTGTAATTTATCCAGAAATGCATTAGATTGTATATTGTCTTCTTTAAACTCAGTAGTATATAGGGATTTATAGTAGTCTCTAAAAGTGTACATTATATTTTTGTGTTCGATGATTTTATCTCCATTCGTGTTAGTAATTACCGAGATTGCGCTATGCATATCTTGCTTGTGAATTTGTTGCGCTAAAAGCTTATTAGCTTTCTCCATGTTCATAATAATGATGTCTGGATTTGTAAATTAGTTGTTCGGTTTCTTTAGTTGTCAAGAGGTTTAATTCTGAATGTAGAGCCTGCCTCCTCTTATGTAGAGTCTCGCTTGGTAGTCTGGCATGTTCTTCATCTATTTTAGTAATTTCGCTTTTATCTCTGCTACTTTCTTCGCTCGGATTTATTTCTGTGGGAAAGATATGAGATAATCTGTCCTCTTAAGAAGGCCTTAAGAGTTTCCCAGAGTATTCCTGCAGAGATCTCAGGGGATGTATTTGTCTCTAGAAAGAATTCAATTTGTTTGGATATAAATTCAGTACAATTCTCGTCAGCTAATAGAAGCGGATTGAGGCCATCTGCGGGTGAGTGTATGGGGCTTAGTAATTTCAGCTCCAAGATCATCGGAGCATGGTCTGAAATAACAATAGCATCGTATTTACAAGATTTAATCTTTAGAACACAATTAAAGTCCCCAGCCATTATAAGTTTATGAGTGTTCAGATTGGGAATGGATGCAAATAAATTTTGTATAAATTCCTTATCATCAACATTAGGTGCATAAACATTTATCAAAATCATTTTACAGTTAGATAAGTCTCCCATGACCATCACATATCTCCCTTCAGGATCCAATACTACATCTGATGCTACAAATGGTACTGTTCTATGTATGAGAATTCCCACCCCTCTAGTTTTCTTTGTAAAACTAGAATGGAACATTTGGCCAGTCCAGTCTTTTGCAGCCGGAACTGATCCTTACTTAGTAAGTGGGTTTCCTGTAAAAATACTATTTTAGCATTTAGACCTGTTAGGTGAGAAAGTACTTTCTTTCTCTTTAATTCGTGATTCAGGCCTTTAACATTCCAGCTTACGGTTAACTGTCCCATCATGGAGACACTGATTCTGAGTTTTTGATGTCATTTTATAGTCTTAACTGGAAGTGAGATAGTTTAGGTTTTAATTTCCTATTCCCCCAAGAGTTGTTGCCATGCAGCTTATTATTACGTTGATAGTTATAATTATAAAGATTGAGATGATAGATTAGATATAGATCAAGCCTGCTCTCTTTCTCTTCCCCTTAACCCCCACCCTCCCTTTTTGCCTCCCCAGGTGAGGCTAAAACCCACTTCATGCAGTCCCAGTCCTCTGACATACCCAGAGACAGAGCACGCCCAAAGCACATCAAGCCCCCATGCAGTGGCGCTTTAAGGTTAAAAGATAGAGATATCTGTTACCAATATAGTCTTTAAAAGAGGAAAAAGAAAAAAAAAGAAAAAAGAATTTTGCACTTAATATATACATATATATATATATATACATACATACATATACATACACACATATATACACATATATATATACACATACACATACATATAATCTTCAGCAATTTTAGTGCATTAAGATGATATCCCCAGATAATAAACCCAGGTGATGGTGTTAAAGATGTGTCCAAAACAAGCATAACAAGTCTTAATGCAGTAATAGCAATAACAGTAAACCAAGGGTATGATATTGAACAGTCTCATTTAGGGTACACATGAAATAATTAGAAAAGAAAAAGAGGAGGAAAACGTAATTAAGCACAATAAAACATAAACATTTAGCCCTAGTAATACTAAGTAATGATAAGTAATAAGTAAGTAATAATAATAATAAGTAATAATAAGAAATATGAGAATATATGCTGATAAAAACCCGTATTTTAAAACAAATAGATCAGACAGTAGATTATTAATCCTAGCTTTATCATTTACCGCCATGACTCACAATTATGTATCAGAATAGTCCCGGATCAGCTTTCTTAACTCATTTTCTGCCTCCTCCTTGCTAGCGAAAACATAGAAATGACCCTGCCATTCCACTTTCAGTTTTGCCGGATACAGGAGGCCGATTTGACATTGGCTTGCCGTAGCAGCTGTTTAATATTATAGAAGGCGCGCGCTTAATAGCTGTTGCTGGAGAGAAGTCAGGGAAGACGCGAATGTGGCAATTTTCATATATAATATTTTCCTTTTTTCTGAGGAGTTCCATCACCTCTAACTTAAATGATAATCGTTCAAAACGAACTATAAAAGATCTTGGTCGGGTCTGACGGTGTTTGATCAGCGTGACGTAAGCCGCTGCTATCTCAGATTCTGCTTTAAAGTCGCCCGATTATTTTAGAAAAAAGTTCAGTTGCGAATTTCACAGGGTTTAAACTTTCTCGATTCTCCGGCAGGCCTTCAATTCTGACATTATACCTTCTACTCCCATCTTCTAAAGCAGCCAGTCTGTCTCCAAGTTTTTCTCCGAGTTTTTTACATTCCAAACTGGCATTTACTGCTCTTTCCTCGGCACTGGAAGCTAGATGTTCGCTATTTCGATCCGATTCGTGAATGTCTCACTAAGATGCTCCAATTGATCAGCAAGCGTGCTCAGTTTAGCGAAGTTTTCTCAATGCGCTCTTCAATTTTGCCCAGCACCTGTCGAAGTTCAAGTTGGACCTCTTGACGCAGCCTTTCATTTGCCTGTTGGAATTCCTGTCGCAGCCTTTCATTTGCCTGTTGGATTTCCTGTCGCAGACATTCATTGGCCTGTTTCATCTCCTGTTTTAATTCCTGTTTCAGTCTCTCAAGTGCCTTTGCCGTTGCTTTCTCATTAGCCTTCTCGCTTTCCTTTATATCTTGCGTGAGCTCAGCGAGCAACACTTTCAGTTCAGATAGCTCAAATGTGCCTTCTTGTGCCGTAGATGAAGCAGCAGACTCTGCTGAAGCCGGTGTCCCCGCTGCTCCAGTCCCGCGTAATTGCGTAACTGAAGCCGCGGACCTCCCGCCTTTTCCAGTTTCAGGTAATCCTCTCCAATCGGCGAGCTATCCACATCTGCACTCACGATCGCACCTTCGCTCTCAGCCGGCGACGATGTAGCGGACCGTGGTCCCGAGGAGTCTGTACTTTCGCCCATCTGATCCAGGTCTGTCTCTGACAGGCCGTATCTCGAGCTAGGGCTTGCTGATCGCAGCTTGGATGTAGCTTTAGTCTTCGATTCTTTCGTTCTTTCCTTCTTGTTGGCCATGTTTATATGTGTTTACATATACTGTAGCGGTCCCTCTCGGGTTGAATAAATACAGGATATCTCAGAATAATAAGCAAATAATATGAAAAATAGCACCACTGCTAGCGGAGCTCCACTTCAGACGTCCATCTCCCGCATCGGACGAGACCAACAAGTTTCACTTTTTGAATGGAATTACTGAAACAAATCAACTTTGTCATGATATTCTAATTTTATGACCGGCACCTGTATAACTGATTAAATACAGATACAATCTGTGAGAAAAATGGCAACCAGCCCTGGATTTAACTCATTGGATAGCCATAGTAGCCAACATGTGGTACAGGGAAAATGCCTGTTATTGAAATAACAATTAACAAATAAGCAACAATTAACATATAATCACAATTGAAGTAATTAACAAACTTATTTTTAAAGCCACTTTTTTTTCCACAGTCTGCTGAAAATAAAACAAAAGCATTCAACTTCCATTCCTTCCAAGATGCCATCAGAATTCTAAAATGTTTAATAAACGGTCATTTTGGTAAAGGTAACATGGTTCCACCATGTATAAACATGAACTGTAACCTTTACATTCTTAGATGTTAAAATGAAAATATTGGTGTATATTAAGCTGATGTTAGGTTGGCCTTGTCTATTGTAAATAACAACATACTAAACTGACAAGTACATCAACTACTGAGGCATTTAAATACTATAGAAAAAATAAGCAGTGAAACAGTGTATGAAAAAATTATGATCAACTACAGCTATTTTTTTAACAAATATCTTGTCAATGTAAATATGCATCAATTATTACCTCAACAATGACAATAAAAACATTTGGTGCATGGTTCATCATATAACCAATCTCAGGGTGCAATTAAAGCCTTACCATTAAATTAATAACACTCATCAATTCACTACAAACAGATTCAACATATGTCCCAAGTGAATATCCTGAGAAGCTCATCACCACCCAAAAAATTCTGGAAAATACCAAATCATCCAATAGACACAGCACAACTATAACCATTGTATGTGGAGAACGACCATGAAATAAAATGTCTCCAGCTGAATATCTGGATTCCACCTGGTCTACTGGATGATGTAAACTGTTCCAAATTCAGATTTAGGAGGTCAGGACACATATGCTAATTCCAGAAAGATACAAGGAAGTTTGCTGCTGTACATGGATCAGGAATAAAATCTCCTGTTTTGAAACCATATTGGTCCCTTTTTTCAAGGATTTCCTAGTGTGCAGCAAAGCTACTTTAAATTGCAGAACAAAACCCTACACACAGAAACAACTGACAATAAAATTAATGATTATGTCAAAAATATATGTATATATCAAAAAGTGGAAGATAAACTGACAGGTAAATATGAGGCAGTGCTCACAAACATACTGTATAATAGCATTTGTAACTTAACACCAACAAACTAGCGGAAATAAAAAAAAAAAATTAAAGAAAACACTACTGATCATGTTTTTAAATTAAATCAATTGGTCCCAAGATGGTTAGATAAAAAAAAATAAAAAAGCTTCCCTCAGAAATACTAGGATACACTACTTCCAAAACTGTACATTTTAGGTCTGAAATGGAGTGCTAAAGTTCTGCAAAATATCTGAGGACAAGCAGGTTAGTGGCCCGGTTTCTGGTCATGCTTTTATGTTCTACTACTACTAGATTTTTGACATTTTTGACTACACTGCAACAGGATAGTAGCACAATATCACAGCTAAGCCTATATATAAGCAGTTCTGACTATTTTCAATTTATAACCCCTAACCTTGAATCTCTTTATTTGATCTTCAGCTCAGAAAGCATATTTAGTAGTGGTGGAGGAAATTTTCCAGGTACCTAAAAAATTGTGAAACCAGTATATTGTTAATTGAGGCACAAGGACGATAACTTGATGCATGTAAAAAGGTATTTCTATCAGTACGTTTATGATAAACTATACACATAAAAGTGCTATTTCACTGTTTGATTATCACATCTAAAAAATATGTTATCTGAACTTTTAACAAATATTAAAATGTAGCTTGTGATCACAGCTATTACAGAATGAGTGAAACATGTTCAGATCCTGATGTGTACCTGTGCACAGCATGAAGATATTGTGGATGTATCTACCTCAAAATTGAATGTAAGAATGGGATAAGTTGGTTGCTGAGAAGGCATAACTTTTCAAATTCCACCACATTGAGGTCTGCTCGCACTAAAGTCCTTAGCACAACAAGTCTTTCTGGGTGTAGGGCTTTGTTCTACCATTTAAAGTGGCTTTTCTGTACACTAGGATTTGAAAATCATTGAAAATGCAGTTCTGAAATACTAACAACTTATTTCTCGTACAGCTCTAAATCACTCAATGGGCTTAAATAGAAATCCAGACTCCAGAAATTTTCCAGGCTTTTGAGTGGTTCGGGGTGTTTCAGGACATTCACTCAGGGGCATGTGTATAATCCGTTTGTAGTGATTTAATGAGTATGATGTTGTAATGGTAAGGCTCTAATGCACACTGGGATTGGTTATATAATGAACCATGCACCAAATGTAATAAAAGTGTTGAATGGATTTCTGATTTCCAATATCCCATTTATTGCTGGGTTGTCATAATTTATCCCTTCTACACCACTGTGATGATGATTAAATGTCATCTCAGGTAAACGTGTTTGTTATAGTTTTGACCCAAGATAGATTTGAAGGATTCCACCATATTTACTGTAGAACTATTAATTTCTAGTGCCGGTTGTGAAAGTCGATTACTATTCCACTGTCCTGGTGTTACTGAGTTACGGTTTGCTTGTAGCACATCAAGACAAAAGACGAATCACCTTTCTTTTTGCTGTTACATTTCCATTAGTAATTAGTCCAATGGCGAGGATATCATCAGCAAACCTAACAAATTTTACTGAAGGGTCAGTGGACCTACAGTCATTGGTGTGCAGGAAATAGGGCACTGGGAAAAATACACAGCCTTGAGGGGCAGCTGGGCCAATATGGAGAAAGTTTGAGGGGTGGATGTCCATCCAAACATTGTTTCCTGTTTGTTAAAAAAATTATAAATCTACAGATGGAAGCATTCACTTCAGTATGTAGAAGTTTAGTTAACAACAGTTCAGGGGCAAAAGTGTTAAATGCTGAATTTACACCAGAATACTGTTAGTATGTTCCTTCACAGTTGAGGTACTCTAAGACAGTGTGCACCCAGGTTTATGGCATCATCCACAGATCTGTTTGCCCCTATATGCAAACTGAAGTGAGTCAAGATGAGGAGCAGTAACACACTTTCAAATTGGTTAGAACTAGTGGTTTAAATATTTTAATTAGAACTAACATAGTGACAATGGGCCTGTAATCACTAAGGCATCTTATGTTGTTTTTTGGTAACAAACAATAACAGAGGACTTAAAGTAATCTGGAACAGTGCATTATGCAAGAGACTGGTTAAAGATGTCAGTAAAAAGAGGATCAAGCTGGCTTGTACAGTATTTGATTGCTGCAGGGGACGCTGAATCGGGACCTGCAGACTTTTTTGCAGGTCTGTTTTGCAAACAGTTCCCAGACACCATATTCCTTTATATAAAAGAAAACTTCTGAGATGAAGTGACTGGTTTCAGAACCACTTCCACTTCAGGTTGGGAAGAGCAAAGGGATGATTGATACTCTTGCTCCTTTTTGTTGAAATCTGCTGTAAAATCTATTAAGCTTATCATGGAGGGCCGACTCTGTGGGGGCAACTAGAAGATATCCTTTTTAGAACTAGTAATAGATTGAAGGCTACTCCATACAGAGGGGCAATTGTTTGATGAAAACCTCAACTCCAGTTTATCTTTGTGTTTTCATTTAGCCTATCTTATTACACTGTTAAGTCTATTCTTGGCCTAGCTGTTGGCTTCCATATCATTAGTTTTAATGTTTAATTTAATATTCAACCAGTTTGGCATTCATATTATGTTCTATTAGCAATAAATCAAATTCTTTAACAAGATGTCAACACAGAAACATGCAAAATGTAATTAAAGCATATAATGATAATACTAATAATAAATAATTTATTGACATACATGAGCTCTGCACAAAGAGACAAACCATTAAAATAAAAGTACTTATCCACTTTTAATTTATATGTAATCGGTGATAAGCAGTACTGCTTACACCTGCTGGATGAGCTTAAATGAAGACATGTCACAAATTACCAACTTTTTAAAACTTTATTTTGTGAATGCAATCGATTTATTTGAATGGTACATGTATTTCCATTTCCACTTTCTTAATTTTATATACCTCAGGTACTACATAAAATGACATCAAAATTTAAAAGTCCCTTGGCCTTAATCCTGCACGTCATGGAATTGCACATCCACGGAAGAAATAAAATAAAAACGTTTCAATTTAATGGTGAAGACGTTTTTTCTTGAGCCACACAGTAAGTTAAACGATTTATAATACAAGAACCTGTCAGCATGGTACTAGCAGGCACTTATCTAGTGTTGTAAAATGAAAGCAGTAATTAAGGTCTTAATTCAAAAATACTGAAAGGCACACAAAAACAAAATTTTAACCAGGTGTTTAGAAGAAATAGCAGATCCCACAATAAACAATAAATATGTCAACAACTGGAATAAGGGCTTCCAGCCTCTATGTATTGGAGTAATACAGGTTTTAAGTTAAATATCATCTACAAACACCTGCTTAATCTTGCCCAGTAAAAGACTCCTACCATTTTTTGTTTACCTGAACTGGGTAAATCCAAGTGTAAAAGATTATATCCCTTTGTCAAGAAGATCATTCCATTTCTTTATCCCCCTTTTATATTTGGCCTTGGTATTAAGAGAGAGATCCTGGTGCTGGTGTCCAGTCTTGGGTCTGGAGAATGATTTTGATTAAGCCTATGTCTAAATTAGAAAACAGATCTTATACTTATCAGAACATATAATTTAATTTCATGTTCCATGTTCCCATTATTCTATAGTGGTATACATTTCTGTCAGGGTATATTGAATATTTCCAGGGTGGAAAAAAAGGAAAAATTAGCCTCATATATTTTGCTAATAACCTTTCTTGGAAGAGCTGCATAATAATTAACACACACAATAGTGAAAATGGTACTAGGTTAGGCTTTTAGGTACTGACCACTTGTTAGCTCAGACTCATTCTTTCTCATTTCTTAAGTTAAAAAACTCTTGCTTGACAGAAGTATTGTAACAGAGAATAGCAGAGTATAGCAAAAATTTTACCTGCATGTTCGACAAACATGCATTATCAGGCACTTGAATTAAAAAAGAGTGTCATGCTGTTAAAATCTGTTACCACATTAAGCATTTTTCTCAAGGCCTAAGTTTGAGTGTCTGTAACACATTTTCATTCCACTGCAGGTTTTCCTTCCAAATTCCAGCTGGTCAGGTAAATTGGTCCTGTGTGTATTTGAGTGCCCTATGGTAGGCTGGAATCCTGTCTGGGGTCCCCCCTCTAAGCAGATAAATGAATGAAAGCAACAAGATAATTTGAGACTGCCAACAGACAGTCAAGGTTTTGCTATCCAGTTAAGCATAATGCTTAATTAAGATCATATTAGTAGTTGGACTGTGAGGCATCTGTGGCTCCCCCAATACCAAGACTGGACACCCCTGCTTCAATCAAGGCTTAATTGGGACTCTTCATGAACACTGTGAAGGATGAACCACACAGTGCTAAAAACATCTGCATACTACCAGTACGAACAAGTAAAGTGCACAACCTAGACCACCTGTTATGGCTAGTTAAACCAGAAGCTGGAGAATAGGGTTAAGTTTTAAACAAAGCGTCATTTAATATTTTAGATCATGGCATTTCTTTCAGTAAAAAAAAAGTTTCTTAAAAAAAATTAAAGTACAAAATGATACTTTAATTGAAAGTTGTTATGCAGCAAATGTTGTGACACCCACACATATCTTAAACTATGTTCTTCGCCTGTGCTAGACTAGGGAAAAAGACAAAAATCAGAAAAATAAACATCAGTAACTGTCAATAAAGACATTTGGTGCTCTTAAAACACACCATAATAGAGTCTTCATTACAAATTTAAAGTGTGGTTCACTCTGCACGTTATTGATTTTTTATTTACACTCTGACCAAGACAAATGCTGTACTAGTGTCTCTAAGACCAAAAAGAAAAGAAGACTGAAAACATATCTCCTTTCCTTTCAGCTTCCTCAGCCATAGGTCTCATTAATAATTGAACTCTGGATCAATGCCGAGGTAGTCTACATGGTGTTCAACCAATCAATACCACTGTTAAGTTTATCAAACTGATAGATAATTGATTCCATATACATCTGAAATTTGGTCAGCTTCTAAATTTGTAATATGTATGAGCATAGTATGCTAAAAAGTCTAGAAGGTTTCCATTCATTTAAAAATAATTCATTATTGATACTTCAATGTTCCATCTTCCTCCCCGACCCAGTATAAAATCCCCTGTAATGTCGGACTAGTGGCACAGGATCTGGCTATCATGTCCAACAGTGTACTCAGTATGACATACAAATACAAATATGTCTGGCACAAAGCAATAGTGTCATACAGTTTTAAACATAATAAACTGTCCAAGCATATGCTCTGTATACCACTAGTTATTATTAAATCAAGCTTGTGTATTATTACAGTTATTTCAGAAATTTAAGTTGTTCTCTGCCACAAATCCAAATCAGCTGAGTAAGAATTGAAGCAATATAACAAAAAGTAACATTTGTATTAGGAAACGTTATGAACATTTAAAAATAAAAGATTGCTTTAAGTGGAATAGGATAAGCAGACAAACTTTTTCATTTTCTTAATTGTAGAAATAAATATGGGAAATAAGCAAAAAGTTGATGCAAGCTGCAAATAAATTGTTACCTGAATAACAAAAGGCAGAAACATCACTTTTTAGCAGCTTAACAAAATATGGGATTTTAATCTACTTTCTCAAAATTCTTGACATTCATTACACAAGTTGGTCAGGTGTATAAACAGCTTATTATAAGAAAATATCCCAATGATGAATACCTTGGCTTCAAAAGGCTAGAATAAAGGACTTTGCTGGCAAAAGATGTAAAAGCCATATCCAGAAACAGAGAAATAGCAGAAAAGTAAGCCACAAGGGCAGAATAAAGGCTGAAAAAGCAAGAAAGATAATTTTTTAGGAGGATAGAAATAGTAAAGTGCTATTTTTTTAAATAATCTATGGAAACACTTTTCAAGAGGTCATGCTTCTAATTATAATCTGTTCTTTATAAGACATGTTATATGGTTGGGGGAAATAAAGTAAAATATGGCATCAATATCAACACATTAAAAGAAATATATCTATCAATTGTGGATTAATATCAGCAGCTTATTAGTTTAGAATGTCATCTCTAAATGGATACATTTAACATTTTACTTCCAGGAGGCTAAAATCTAACTTTGTAACATATTCCAAATAAATCGTTTTGATCAAAATGCTCTTTTACAAAAGTTGCAAAATAATTGTTACAAAAAAACCCTCACTTTATCTTCAATTCATTGCCATCTAAAGAAAATCAGCTTATGATACTTTGAAATGTGAATCTTCAGGCTGGATGGTCACAATTTTGCAAAATGCCACTCAGTTTTTCCAAACACTGCTATTGGTTTGCTACAAATAAACATCTCCACAATTAAGAAGATTCAGCAGTAGTTTCCAAATTAACTTTTAACGAGGTACAGCCAAGCCAATGGATAGAGGCAGCAAGGCTGCAAAGGTCAGTGGTCAAGATGAAAATGATGGTGGCTGAGGAGTATGTGAAGAAGGGGAGTCAGAGTTTGCTGCTGCTTCATCCACTTCTTCAGAGTCCCAGACTTCACTGTGAAGGTAGTCTGCAAAGAGGGCCTTTGCTCGATGCAGTATCCGGTTAAGGTTGTGTTTCCTGACAAGTCGGTCAAAATGCATGGCAAGTTCATTGTAGTCCAAGTTATTCTTCATAATGTGATCACGATGCTCTAACAAGATAGACAAACACAAAAATAACATGAAAGGATTACCTTTACCAAATTCATGAGGTGGGGGCAGAGAGATGGGAGGAGTGTTAGGCTGCAGTTTAGTGTCATCCTTTTGAGGTGTTGATACACCCCCTATATGTCCATCAGTGAAAGAGGTTGAAGTTCCTCCCCTGCTTGTAAGCAAAGGAGAAGATGCTCGGCCATTGCACAAACAAGGTGAGGAACCTAGTTTGCCTGTGGGTGTAGATGGGGAACTCAACCGTTTGTTGGAAAGAGAAGGAGACACAGCTCGCCAATTGGGCAAGCAAGGAGAGCCTTTTTCATTTGCAATACAGGGAGAGACAACTCTGCCAGTGGTAAAACAAGGTGAGGCTGCTCTCTCATTAGAAATGCAAGGAGACGATGCTCTTCCATTGGTCTGGCAGGTGGTAAATTGTGTTGTCTCCCTTCCGCTAGGAGTCGATGGTGATGCTAATTTACCACTGGGGGACTGTCTACCACTACTACCAGCTTTTCTTGCAAATATGGGAGACACGGTGGGTATCTGTGATTTTTCACTAGCTGTTGAATTAATCAAGGGCTCTTGCTCCCCAAAGTCTTCCTCACTATCTTCAGTTTGCTGACGTGAAGGAAGTCTGTGGCCAGCCACAGAACAGTTTAAAATAGGACGCACATCTGTGGGCATATTCAATTCTTCATCCATATCAAAGCTTTCACTGTTGCGGGCACTGTAGTACTTGAATTCTCCAAAACTGGCCTGCTTGTTCAGGGGTGCAGGTAGAGATGTACTGCTCTTTCTTTTGTCTTCGTCCTTTAAATCATACTCCTCCCTTGGCATCTGCTGTTTTGTTGGCTCCTCAATGACTTTTGCTGACTTTTCCCCTACGTTTTCCACTTGGTCCTCTTGCATGAAGTTGTGGTATTGAACATAGTCTGGCTTAAGCTTTAACAGTTGTTTTTTTGCTCCTTGTTCCCTTTGTTCAACTGGATGCATTACTGGCACTTCTTTGAAAGATCCCACACCATCACCCTCCTCCCGTCCCTCCAAGAAATCTGGATTTAGTCTTTGACCCCAACCTCTTGGCTCCATTAGACTCTGCTCATGGTCTTGGCTTCCTAATTCCTGCTCTTGAGTGGGCCTCAACATGTGTCGATACCTCTGCCTCTCACTTGGGTTATCCTCGGCTCCTGTAGTTGTTCTCTCCCATTGCTCAAAGGGCAGTCCAACCAACTCCACCTCAGTTTCAGGAGGATCTGGGGGCAGTGAGCTCCAGGTGACCTCAAGCATGCGTAAAGCATCTTCAAAGGCAAATTCTCTCTTTAACTCCAAGAGCAGCCAACGGTAGCAGAAGAACAGATCATCTGCTCCTTTGGAAAGCAAGTAAGTATAGAATTCCGGGTCAGAGTACCGTAACAAAAGTTTCAAATGTTGGAATTTGACTGACATGAGGTGTCCATCTGTGTGAAAGTTGCCTTCTAGTCTCTTCATGATGCCACAAAGCAAATGAAAGCATGAGCTTCATTATCCATCACAGCAAGGATTGGGGAGGCAATGTCACTCATACCTTGACAGTAGGATACCTATTGAAAATGGAAGAGAAAGCGATCCACCATATATAAATAAATTGGTATTAAAATAATATATCAACATAGGCAAAATATTTGGGGTAAGTAAACAATGCTATGTTAATATTCTCTTCCAGTTTCATTAATAAGCACACTGCCAAGATATACATTTTGGACAAATTATACATCACATAAACAGGTAAAGGGCACATTTTGTCATGTATTTGATAAGGTTAAACTAATAATGTAACATCTTACCACTTTGTAAATCAAATACAGTATTAGGGATGTCACAAAGTGATACTTCAGTATTAAATTGAAACCTTCATACTAGAAATGTAACAGTACTGTACGTTTTAAAGAATCAGTATCAAATAAAACTTGTTGCTGCACTGATTAGCAACTGAAAATAGACATATTACTTCAGAAGCACAGTAATACATGATAAAAGTGAGAATGAAAAGTATAAATAGAAGTGCCTCATGGTGCTACAGCACCACATTAACACATCTCAAAAAGAAAAACTGAAGAAGTCATGTCTGGAAATGCTTTGTGTTTGAGGCAGGAGAATTTTGGCAAGATTGGTGAAATGATGTTTATCATTGAAAGAAAAAAATGGCAAACATACACAGGCTTTCATTATTGACACTTTTATTCCATTATGGAGATGGCTCAGAACTAGATTTAGTAGTGGGTCACAAAAGGAATTTTTCACACGCATCCACAATTAAGCATAAAAACAACAGGTGCAGTAAGTAAAAACTGAGGCAGGTTTCAAACAAAGTGGCTGTTTGACTTTTGTACACCTGCAGTGAAATGAGCTACTCTAGTTGATAATACCAAAATAAAATGTTTTTAGTGTTTAAATTCTATGAAGTTCGGGAGTTGGTCTCGTCCGATGACGAGAGATGGGCGTCTGTAGTGGAGCTCGCTAGCAGTGGTGCTATTTTTCATATTATTTGCTTATTATTCTGAGATATCCTGTATTTATTCAACCCGAGAGGGACTGCTACAGTATATGTAAGCACATATAAACATGGCCAACAAGAAGGGGGTTCGAAAGAATCGAAAACTAAAGCTACATCCAAGCTGCGATCAGCAAGCCCCAGTTCAAGATACGGCCTATCAGAGACAGACCTGGATCAGATGGTAAGCACAGACTCCTCGGGACCACAGTCCGCTACATCGTCGCCGGCTGAGAGCGAAAAGGGGAGCGAAGGTGCGATCATGAGTGCAGATGTGGATAACTCGCCGATTGGAGAAGATTACCTGAAACTGGAAAGGGCTGGGAAGCAGCGGGAACACCGGCTTCAGCAAAGTCTGCTGCTTCATCTACGGTACAAGAAGGCACAATTGAGCTATCTGAACTGAAAGTGTTGCTCGCTGAGCTCACGCAAGATATAAAGAAAAGCGAGAAGGCTAATGAGAAAGCAACGGCAAAGGCACTTGAGAGACTGAAACAGGAATTGAAACAGGAGATGAAACAGGCCAATGAATGGCTGCGACAGGAATTCCAACAGGAAATCCAACAGGCAAATGAAAGGCTGCGTCAAGAGGTACAACTTGAACTTCGACAGGTGCTGGGTAAAATTGAAGAGCGCATTCAGAAAACTCGTTAAACTGAGCACGCTTGCTGATCAATTGGAGCATCTTAAGGAGACATTCACGAATCGGATCGAAATGGCCGAACATTCAGCTGCCAGTGCCGAGGAAAGAGCAGTAAATGTCAGTTCTGAATGTAAAAAACTCAGAGAAAAACTTGGAGACAGACTGGCTGCTTTAGAAGATGGGAGTAGAAGGTATAATGTCAGAATTGAAGGTCTGCCGGAGAATCGAGAAAGTTCAAACCCTGTGAAATTGCAGCTGAACTTTTTCTAAAATAATCGGGCGACTTTAAAGCAGAATCTGAGATAGCAGCGCTTACAGCGACGCTGATCAAACACCGTCAGACCGGACCAAGATCTTTTATAGTTCGTTTTGAACGATTATCATTTAAGCTAGAGGTGATGGCACTCCTCAGAAACAAGGAAGATATTATATATGAAAATAACCACATTCGTATCTTCCCTGACTTCTCTCCAGCAACAGCTATTAAACGCAGCCTTCTATAATATTAAACAGCGCTACGGCAAGCCAGTGTCAAATACAGCCTCCTGTATCCGCAAAACTGAAAGTGGAATGGCAGGTCATTTCTATGTTTCGCTAGCAAGGAAGAAGCAGAAAATGAATTAAGAAAGCTGATCCCGGACTATTCTGATACATAATTGTGAGTCATGGCGGTAAATGATAAAGCTAGGATTAATATCTATGTCTGATTATTAAAATACGGGTTTTTATCAGCATATATTCTCATATATTCTTATTATTACTTAGTATTACTAGGGCTATATGTTTATGTTTTATTGTGCTTAATTACTTTTCCTCCTTTTTTTTTTTCTCTTTTCTTTTCTAATTATTTCATGTGTACCCTAAATGAGACTGTTCAATATCATACCCTTGGTTTACTGTTATTGCTATTACTGCATTAAGACTTGTTATGCTTATTTTGGACACATCTTTAACACCATCACCTGGGTTTATTATCTGGGGATATCATCTTAATGCACTAAAATTGCTGAAGATTATATTTATATATTAAGTGCAAAATTCTTTTTTTTTTTTTCTTTTTAAAGACTATATTGGTAACAGATATCTCTATCTTTTAACCTAAAGCCCACTGCATGGGGCTTGTTGTGCTTTGGACGTGCTCTGTCTCTGGGTATGTCAGAGGACTGGGACTGTGAAGTGGGTTTTAGCCTCACTTGGGGAGGCAAAAAGGGAGGGTGGGGGGTTAAGGGGGGAAGAGAAAGAGAGCAGGCTTGATCTATACCTAATCTATCATCTCAATCTTTATAATTATAACTATCAACGTAATAATAAGCTGCATGGCAACAACTCTTGGGGAAATAGGAAATTAAGACCTAAACTATTTCACTTCCAGTTAAGACTATAAAATGACATCAAAAACTCAGAATCAGTGTCTCCATGATGGGACAGTTAACTTCGTAAGCTGGAATGTTAAAGGCCTGAATCACAATTAAAGAGAAAGAAAGTACTTTCTCACCTAACAGGTCTAAATGCTAAAATAGTATTTTTACAGGAAACCCACTTACTAAGCAAGGATCAGTTCCGCTGCAAAAGACTGGACTGGCCAAATGTTCCATTCTAGTTTTACAAAGAAAACTAGAGGGTGGGAATTCTCATACATAGAACAGTACCATTTGTAGCATCAGATGTAGTATTGGATCCTGAAGGGAGATATGTAATGGTCATGGGAGACTTATCTAACTGTAAAATGATTTTGATAAATGTTTATGCACCTAATGTTGATGATAAGGAATTTATACAAAATTTATTTGCATCCATTCCCAATCTGAACACTCATAAAGTTATAATGGCTGGGGGCTTTAATTGTGTTTAAATCCACTTTTAGATAAGACTTCCTCCACAGGGGAACGCAACTAACACCGCAAAGATAATTACAAAGTTTATAACTGATCACAACTTATCAGATCCCTGGAGGTTTTAAACCCAAATTCAAGAACATATTCTTTCTACTCACCAGTACATCATTGCTACTCAAGGATTGATTACTTCTTTATAGATAATAACTTCTTGCCTAAGATTAAATCTTGTAAATACGATGCTATTGTTATTTCGACCATGCTCCTATGATCTTGGAGCTGAAATTACTAAGCCCCATACACTCACCCCAGATGGCCTCAACCCGCTTCTATTAGCTGACGAATTGTACTGAATTTATATCCAAACAAATCAAATTCTTTCTAGAGACAAATACATCCCCTGAGATCTCTGCAGGAATACTCTGGGAAACTCTTAAGGCCTTCTTAAGAGGACAGATTATCTCATATCTTTCCCACAGAAATAAATCCGAAGAAGAAAGTAGCAGAGATAAAAGCGAAATTACTAAAATAGATGAAGAACATGCCAGACTACCAAGCGAGACTCTACATAAGAGGAGGCAGGCTCTACATTCAGAATTAAACCTCTTGACAACTAAAGAAACTGAACATCTAATTTACAAATCCAGACATCATTATTATGAACATGGAGAGAAAGCTAATAAGCTTTTAGCGCAACAAATTCACAAGCAAGATGTGCACAACGCAATCTCGGTAATCACTAACAGGACGGAGATAAAATCATCGAACACAAAAATATAATGTACACTTTTAGAGACTACTATAAATCCCTATATACTACTGAGTTTAAAGAAGACAATATACAATCTAATGCATTTCTGGATACATTACAGATACCACAAATTGACGCTTTTAGTGTGGAGGAACTTGATAAACCTCTGGCATTATCAGAATTACTGGATGCTATAAAGTCACTCCAAGGTGGAAAAGCAGCAGGCCCTGACGGCTACCCTGCAGAGTTTTACAAGAAATTCTCCGCTCAGCTAGCTCCCTCCTATTAGCAACATTTACAGAAGCCAGAGATAACCAATTTCTTCCACAAACCTTTCACCAAGCATTAATCACTGTCTTTCCAAAACAAAATAAGGACTTATTACAATGTGCATCATACAGACCAATTTCACTTCTGAATAACGACGTTAAAATACTCTCTAAAATCATAGCTAGAAGGATGGAGAAAGTGCTCCCTCGTAATATCACAAGACCAAACTGGATTTATTAGGGGCCGACACTTATCTTCAAATCTTCGACGCCTGTTTAATGTAATATACTCACCAACTAAATCAAACACCCCAGAAATATTATTATCATTGGATGCAGAAAAAGCATTCGACATGATTGAATGGAAATACCTTTTACTATATTGGAGAAGTTTGGGTTTGGCCCAACATTTGTGCATGGATTAAATTACTGTATACTAACCCAGAAGCTTCAGTTTGCATCAATAACATTTGCTCAGACTACTTTAAACTAGAACGTGGCACAAGACAAGGATGCCCTTTGTCACCGCTGCTGTTTGCATTGCCATTGAACCACTGGCAATACATTGTCGAAATACTGATCAGATAAAGGGGATTAGCAGAGAAGGACTGGAACAGAAAATCTCATTATATGCAGATGATATGGTACTGTATATTTCGGACCCAGAAAATTCTGTGCCTGCAGTCTTAGCAGCACTCACAGAATTTCAAAAGCTCTCTGGTCTCAGAATTAATCTGAATAAAAGTGTACTCTTTCCAGTGAATTCTCAAGCATATAATATTAGATTAGACACCCTACCTTTTATCATTGCAGAACAGTTTAAATACCTAGGGGTAAATATCACAAGTAAACATAAAGCTTTATATCAACAAAATTTCGTCCACTACATGGAATAAATTAAACAAGACTTGCATAGATGGTCAACCCTTCATCTCACACTAGCTGGAAGAATTAACACTGTTACGATAAATAGTCTTCCTAAGCTCCTTTTTTTATTTCAAAACATCCCAATATACAGTGGTGTGAAAAACTATTTGCCCCTTTCCTGATTTCTTATTCTTTTGCATGTTTGTCACACAAAATGTTTCTGATCATCAAACACATTTAACCATTAATCAAATATAACACAAGTAAACACAAAATGCAGTTTTTAAATGATGGTTTTTATTATTTAGGGAGAAAAAAATCAAACCTACATGGCCCTGTGTGAAAAAGTAATTGCCCCTTGTTATAAAATAACCTAACTGTGGTGTATCACACCCGAGTTCAATTTCTGTAGCCACCCCCAGGCCTGATTACTGCCACACCTGTTTCAATCAAGAAATCACTTAAATAGGAGCTGCCTGACAGAGAGAAGTAGACCAAAAGCACCTCAAAAGCTAGACATCATGCCAAGATCCAAAGAAATTCAGGAACAAATGAGAACAGAAGTATTTGAGATCTATCAGTCTGGTAAAGGTTATAAAGCCATTTCTAAAGCTTTAGGACTCCAGTGAACCACAGTGAGAGCCATTATCCAGAAATGGCAAAAACATGGAACAGTGGTGAACCTTCCCAGGAGTGGCCGGCCAACCAAAATTACCCCAAGAGCGCAGAGCCGACTCATCTGAGAGGTCACAAAGACCCCAGGACAAGCGTCTAAAGAACTGCAGGCCTCACTTGCCTCAATTAACGTCAGTGTTCACGACTCCACCATAAGAAAGAGACTGGGCAAAAACGGCCTGCATGGCAGATTTCCAAGGCGAAACCACTGTTAAGCAAAAAGAACATTAGGGCTCGTCTCAATTTTGCTAAGAAGCACCTCAATGATTGCCAAGACTTTGGGAAAATACCTTGTGGACTGATGAGACAAAAGTCTGTATATATTTTTGACAATGGTAGGAGACCCGGACGGATTTTAACACACCTGGGAAAACATTACGGCAGGGAATGGCGGGGTACTAACTTTCTCCCTGTGCTTTCTTACTGAAAAAGGACGCTCCGCCGCCATAAGTCAGCTTTGCCCGCACTCGTTTACTTCCGCCCTTCCTCCGCCATCTTGTCCTGACGTCATTGGTCCCAGCATCCCTCACGGTTCCTTCCCAGTATTCCTCCACTTCCGGCTCCTCCCTCATAAAATGGCCGCCGAAGCGCATTTGAACTGTTTAGTTTATGTTTGACCTGCTTTTCTTTTTTGCATTATTGTGGATCGTCTACAATATCACAGGGCGGAAAACCCAAACCTTTGTGCTCTCTCCTTTTGGAATTATTACAATATATATATATATTATATATATATATATACACACAGACACACAAATATATAATAGAGAGAGAGAAGTTGGGAGTATGCACTGATACAATAATAATATTTATTCATAAACTAATTAATCTACACATTATTTTATATTTTTAAGAGGGATATTGTCAGTGTACAGACCAACCTTAAAGTCAAGGATTATCAGGCCTGTTTTGCCAGAAGACAGCTAGATTACATACATTTCAAGAGAAGTTTTCAGGTCTAGCTAGAAGCACGACACTGTACAACACAAGTCAAATCTGTACTCATTCCTTGGAGACTTTTATACTACCAAGACAGCAGAACACAGAGTCAAGAACAATATTACAGTACTACAAGAAGAGGTTGAACTGTACCTAGAATAAGCCATGGAAGATATTAAGTTCAACCCTTATCAATGGTGGAAAAACAGACTTAAGGTGTACCCCTTGATGTCTTCTTTAGGAAAATGTTACCTGGGGAGTCATGGCACTTTTTATCCTATCAGAACTTATATATTCCAATTCTGGAGATTTATTTACAGCACGTAAAGCCAATCTAAAGTAGCAGAATGAGGATATGATGATTATTAATATGAAAGCCATGCACTTGCTAGATGACTAAAAACTTATATGTAAAATATCCAAGACTAAACTAAATTCACAAATCACCATCAATTCACAGCTCACCTACGTTAAAAGGCAATGGACCTGCCAAAAATGTATTTTCTCCACAATTGCTGCTAATGGGAGAATTTACTTTCACCTAATCTAGTGAAAACTAGCGATATCTTAATTCTCATGTTAAAATAAATTCATATTAGCCTAACGTTATTAATATTCAGCAAAAGAGATTAACTCTTTATAAGGCAAGTGTAACTTTATATGTGAATGTAAATTCTGCACTTCATGTTTATTTTATTACCAAAGTTGCTTTTTGCCTGTCTTCGGGAATACAAAGGTGCTATATCAGCACCGACCAGACACAGACTGACACCGGAGGCACGTGAAAAGGATAACAAAAGATTTTATTTTCTTCAGCCTTGGGACACATCTTCCCTGTGTCCCACTGGCCCTACACAATCCCCAAAAACACAAACAAGTCACCAAAAGCAAACATAAAACAGACTGGTCTTCACCACCACTCCTCCTGGCAGGCGTTGTCCTCCTCCTCTCGACTCTGGCTTCCGGAGTGGTGGCTGCTGGCTCCTTATATTGCCCACCCGGAAGTGCTTCAGGTAATAATTAACCTAAATTCAGGCTGCACTTCTGGGTGTGGCTGCTTTCTAGCCCACATGGGCTTGTTAAGCTATGCAGCTCCTCCTGGCAGTGGCTATGGAGTCCAACAAGGCTGCACTCCGAAGTCCCATGCCTGTGGTCCTGATGCAACCCAGGGGGGCTACCATCAAGCGTTCCGGGGGAAGTAGTGTGTAGCCCATGGCAAATCCCTCGGACCAAGTGTCAAAAGGGCATCCCAGCCGGGCATGGGCCCTGGCCATCCATCACAGTGGTTTAACTAACAAAATATGTTTAACTTTTGATTATGCCAGCATCTTGGTTGCTAAAATGTTGCTGTGCAATTTTGTGTGGATACCTTGGAGTATTTCCGTCTAAAAAAACGGCAGGCTTAACTTCAGTTTGCAAATTCCTCTGTCTAGCACCAAAAACATGCAGGCCAATATCTGTTGTGCTCTCTTGGTAAGTGGAGGGAAATGTGCATGATGTAAATATTTTCAGTTAAACGAACATAAGCATACAGAGCATTACATCACTAGAAAGCTATTAAACTAAAGTTTTACATATTTAATTGTATTAAACATAAGAATTTTTATGTCAATCGAACTGTAAAAACCACAATACCTACATTGCAGTTAATATAAAATGAAATCTAGACCTCTACACTGTATACATTTACTTGTAAGAGCATTTATTAGTAAATGACTACTAAACGATAATTTCTAAAAATTAAAAAGATTACATTTGTACACTTTGCTCAGAGAGGTGTGTGTGTGTGTGTGTGTATATGTACTGTGTCTTATTTCATGTACAATTCATGCAACATTTGGAACTTTTAAAATAAAGCAATCATAAACATTTTGATTAAATCATTTCAGCAATGAGACATAGACTATTCTTGACCAAACTCCCTTTCCAGCACATACCTGGGGGTGAGTGATAGCATATGTAGTTAGCAAATCAGTCAAGGAAGTTAGATGAGGACTGTCTTCGGAGCCAGCATAGTAAGCATGAGCCCTGTCTGTTCTTAGAACATCTTTAAGTACATTCCCACGGATGAACTCCAAGTCCTCTGGGGTTGCCCTTTGGTTCCATTCTCCTTTTAACCGGTCATACTCTCGAGTCTTCCTTTTCATGTAGTCCATACGTTGCTGACCAGTTAGCCCATCTGGATACACATTTAGCAAGTAGCGCCACACCACCTACACCAACAGCAAAAGTCAATAAAAGAAAAAAAAACTTAAATTTACAGAGTGACACAATGTACTTTTCAATACATTTTTATTTTGGGGCAGGACCAACCTTTCTCAGAGATGGCTCTACTCCACCATGGTATATTCTTAGGCGGAGATCTTCAGGTCGGCTTAGCTGGCCCAAATGATTAAGGTAACTATGGAACTCTGAGTCTGTAAGCGGTGGCTTAAAAGGTTTCACATCTTCTCCATATGACCAGCTTAAAGCTTGTTGAACTCGAGATATTGTGCGACCAAACTACAAACAGAAAATGTACAGTTAAAAACATCTTTTTAAAATTGGCAGTATGCAGCTATACAAAAACCTTTTTTTCCTGGTTTTAATTTGTTCAAGCTCACTTCGTAACATTACTGTGTACATAAGGGTAGTCTGTCAGTTCTGCGATCCAAATTCAAAGAGTTAGGTACCAAGCTGAGGAGCAGAACTGACAAGGTAGTCTTCTCCGAAGTTCTGCCTGTGCCACGCGCCAGTCCAGGTAAGATTGAGGAGATTAGAAGGCTTAACGCGTGGCTCAAATCTTGGTGCAGGGTAGAAGGGTTTATGGGGCATTGGGACTCCTTTTGGAACAGATGGGACCTGTTCCGCCGTGACGGGTTACATCTGAACCGGAGGGGCACCAATGTATTGGGGAGGCGTATGTGTAGGCTAGTCGAGGATTGTTTAAACTAGGGAATGGGGGGGCAGGGAGTTTAGGACAGGCCAGATTTAGATCTATACATGGAAGAACAAACAATGGTGTAGAAATAAAAATGCATAGTAATGTAAATTTTAAGCAAACACGTAAAGATAGAAGGATTAACACATTAAAAATAGCTTGCCTTAATGCTAGAAGTATCAAAAATAAGGTAAGTGAGTTGGAGTTGTATGTAGCAGAGCACAATTATGATATTATAGCAATAACGGAAACCTGGCTAAATAACAAAGATGGGGATGAGTGTAACATAGAGGGATACACATTTTTTAGGAAGGATAGACAGAACAGAAAAGGAGGTGGGGTTGCTGTTTATGCCAAACAGGAATTAAATGTAAGTCATCTTCAGTTGGATGATGAGCCCCATCTTAGTGAGGACATGTGGCTTCGCCTGGAAAATATTAGGGAAAAAGGTCTCATTTTAGGAGTGTGTTATAGACCACCCAATTCAGACAGTAATTTCAACACACATCTTTTTAGTAATATCAAAAGGCAAGTTTACAGGGGATATTATAGTCATGGGGGACTTTAATTATCCAAATATTAACTGGGATAACCTTACAGATGGAGGAGCACAAGAGCAGGAGTTTTTAGAAGTAATCAGCGACTGTTTTTAACACAGCATGTTAAAGCACCAACAAGGGGTGAAGCCTATCTGGATTTAGTATTCTGTAATAATCAGGATAGAATTGAGGGTGTAGAGGTGATTGAACCACTAGGGTCAAGTGACCATAATGTAATACAATTCTCAGTATTTTGTAAGAGTACAGATGCAAAGACTAAAATTGTTAAGTTGAACTTTAGTAGGGCTAATTTTGAGCAGATGCGACAAAGTCTAAGTAGGATAGACTGGGATAAGCTTTTAAATGTGGAGACAGTCGAGGAGCAGTGGAACAGGTTTAAAATGTTTTACATGTAATGCAGGACAGATACATACCTAAATTTGGAAGTAATAGGAAACTAAAAAATCTCCACGATGGATTAATAAAGATTTAAAAAGAAGTTGCAAAGGAAAAACTGCTGTATAAGGCATATAAGACTAATGACTGCAAAGAGAACCGTAGCGTATGAGAACATGAGGGCAACCATTAAGAAGGATATCAGAGAGGCTAAAAGACAGTTGGAGAGGAATATAGCAGATAAGGCGAAGAAGACCCCAAGAGATTCTTTCAGTATTTTAGTAGTAAAAGAACAGTTAAGGAGGAGGTCAAGTTCATCAGGAATAGTAAAGGGAATTAAAAGATACAGACAATGAAATAGCAGATGCCCTAAACTTACATTTTTCTGAGGTGTTTACAAGTGAGCAAGTGGATAACCTGCCAGAGGTAAACACAACTACTAAGGAGGTACTGAGGGATTTGGAAATTGTAGAGGGAGAAGTGCTGCTCAGATTAAATAAGATGAAATCAAACAAATCACCAGGCCCAGATAATATTTATCCTCGTGTTCTTAAGGAGGCTAGTGAGTACATATATAAACCCTTGACACATATTTTTAGGAAGTCACTGTGCACTGGAGAGATTCCAAAGGACTGGAAAATGGCAAATATCATCCCATTATATAAAAAGGGTGACAGGGCAGATCCAAGCAACTATAGGCCAGTAAGCAACAAGCATCACAGGAAAATTAATGGAAGGAATTATTAAGGATAAGATTGAGCAACACATGACAAGGACAGGAGTTATTCTGAACAGTCAGCATGGGTTCAGAAGGGGAGGTCGTGTTTTACTAACATGTTGGAATTCTATGAGGAGGCAACAAAAGGATACGATCAAAGTGGAGCTTATGATATTATTTATCTGGACTTTCAGAAAGCATTTGATAAGGTGCCACATGAGAGGTTGGGCATCAAGTTAAAAGAAGTGGGAATTCAGGGTGATGTTTTTAGATGGGTGCAGAATTGGCTCAGACACAGGAAGCAGAGGGTGATGGTGCGAGGAACCTCATCAGAACTGGCGATGTTAAGAGTGGTGTTCCACAGGGGTCAGTGCTAGGGCGCTGCTATTTTTAATATATATAAATGATTTAGATAGGAATATAAGTAACAAGCTGGTTAAGTTTGCAGATGATACCAAGATAGGTGGATTAGCAGATAATTTGGAATCCGTTATATCATTACAGAAGGACTTGGATAGCATACAGGCTTGGGCAGATTTGTGGCAGATGAAATTTAATGTCAGTAAATGTAAAGTATTACACATAGGAAGTAAAAATATTAGGTTTGAATACACAATGGGCGGTGAAAATCGAGAGTACACCTTATGAGAAGGATTTAGGAGTCATAGTGGACTCCAAGCTATCAACTTCCAAACAGTGTTCAGAAGCCATTAAGAAGGCTAACAGAATGTTAGGTTATATAGCACGATCTGTGGAGTACAAGTCCAAGGAGGTTATGCTCAACCTTTATAATGCACTGGTGAGGCCTCATCTTGAGTACTGTGTGCAGTTTTGGTCTCCAGGCTACAAAAAGGACATAGCAGCACTAGAAAAGGTCCAGAGAAGAGCGACTAGGCTGATTCCAGGTCTACAGGGGTTGAATTATGAGGAAAGATGAAAAGAGCTGAGCCTTTACAGTTTAAGCAAAAGAAGATTAAGAGGTGACATGATTGAAGTGTTTAAAATTATGAAGGGAATTAGTACAGTGGATCGAGACTTGTATTTTAAAATGAGCTCATCAAGAACACGGGGACACAGTTGGAAACTTGTTAAGGGTAAATGTCGCACAAACATTAGGAAGTTTTTCTTTACACAAAGAACGATAGACACTTGGAATAAGTTACCAAGTAGTGTGGTAGACAGTAAGACGTTAGGGACTTTCAAAACTCGACTTGATGTTTTCTTGGAGGAAGCAAGTGGATAGGACTGGCAAGCTTTGTTGGGCTGAATGGCCTGTTCTCGTCTAGATTGTTCTAATTCTAATTCTAAAGTTTGTGAACCCTTTAGACTTTTCTATATTTCTGCATAAATATGACCTAAAACATCATCAGATTTTCACTCAAGTCCTAAAAGTAGATAAAGAGAAACCAGTTAAACAAATGAGACTAAAATTTTATACTTGGTCATTTATTTATTGAGGAAAATGTTCAAATATTATATATTTGTGAGTGGCAAAAGTATGTTAACCTCTAGGATTAGCAGTTAGTTTGAAGGTGAAATTAGAGTCAGGTGTTTTCAATCAATGGGATGACAGTCAGGTGTGAGTAGGCACCCTGTGTTATGTAAAGAACAGGGTTCTATCAAAGTCTGCTCTTCACAACACATGTTTGTGGAAGTGTATCATGGCACGAACAAAGGAGATTTCTGAGGACTTCAGAAAAAGAGTTGTTGGTGCTCATTTGGCTGGAAAAGGTTACAAAACCATCTCTAAAGAGTTTGGACTCCACCAATCCATAGTCAGACAGATTGTGTACAAATGGAGGAAATTCAAGACCATTGTTACCCTCCCCATGTGTGGTTGACCAACAAAAATCACTCCAAGAGCAAGGCGTGTAATAGTCGGCGAGGTCACAAAGGACCCCAGGGTAATTTCTAAGGAACTGAAGGCCTCTCTCACATTGGCTAATGTTCATGAGTCCACCATCAGGAGAACACTGAACAACAATGTTGTGCATGGCAGGGTTGCAAGGAGAAAGCCACTGCTCTCCAAAAAAAACATTGCTGCGCATCTGCAGTTTGCTAAAGATCACGTGGACAAACCAGAAGGCTATTGGAAGAATGTTTTGTGGACGGATGAGACCAAAATAGAACTTTTTGGTTTAAATGAAAAACGTTATGTTTGGAGAAAGGAAAACGCTGCATTTAGAACCTTATCCCATCTGTGAAACATGGTGATGATAGTATCATGGTTTGGGCCTGTTTTACTGCATCTGGGCCAGGATGGCTTGCCAGGAATGATCAAAAGTTACCGGAAATGTTTAGTTGCAGTTATTGCTGCAAAGGGGGGTCACACCAGATACTGAAAGGAAAGGTTCACATACTTTTGCCACTCACAAATATGTAATATTCAATCATTTTTCTTAATAAATAAATGACCAAGTATAATATTTTTGTCTCAATTGTTTAACTGGTGGGTGGCACGGTGGCGCAGTGGTAGCGCTGCTGCCTCGCAGTTAGAGACCCGGGTTCGCTTCCCGGGTCCTCCCTGCGTGGAGTTTGCATGTTCTCCCCGTGTCTGCGTGGGTTTTCCTCCGGGCGCTCCGGTTTCCTCCCACAATCCAAAGACATGCAGGTTAGGTGGATTGGCGATTCTAAATTGGCCCTAGTGGATGGATGGATGTTTAACTGGTTTCTCTTTATCTACTTTTAGGACTTGAGTGAAAATCTGATGATGTTTTAGGTCATATTTATGCAGAAATATAGAAAATTCTAAAGGATTCACAAACTTTCAAGCACAACTGTATGTTTACAAATTTCTTACTGGTCTTTATTTGTTTAAGCTTGCTTTTGTGAGTTATGAAGTTTTATAATTTATGTCTATGCATATTACTTTTTTAAATAATATTTAAGTTTGCTTAGCTGTGCTACTGTGGTTTATTATGCATGCGTATGATTTGTATTCCTGGTTTTAATTTATTACCTCACTTTTGTGAGAGTGTCTGTGATGACTGTTTAGTAACATTTTTTCATGAAAAGTGCTATATAAATAAAATGTATTTACTTACTTATTAAACAAATTCTTGCAGTTCTTTGGATTCTTAAATCCAAATCATTATAGAACCACAAATAAATGTTACTAGTTATCCTATCGATTCATTTGGTAATATTTAATTAATGTGCTGACATGGAGGTTCTTACAGCTCTAATAGTAAGTTTTACTTATGTTTAAATGCTGAGGTAATTTGGAAACTATGCCTCAAAGTAATCAAATGATCAGTTTCTAGCTACTACCAGCTAATAAAATAATTCAACTTTAAAAATTTGATTGTCAAAAAAGGATCATTTAATGAAAATGTTATTGGGCTTTTTCTCAATGAAAATTTATGTTTGACCTAGATCTATATATAAATCACTCTGCTGAAAGAAATAATGATTGTTAAATACAGAAGATGGGAAAAGAAAGTGCATGTATGTAAAAAAAAAAAAGAAAAAAGAAAAACTATAGTTAATTGGAACCTCTAAGCATCTGTCAAATCAATCTGTTTTATTTTATTATACTTTTATTATTTTAGGTATTTTATATGCACAGTGCTCTGCATTTGTAAATTAAAGAAACCTTTTAAATACTAATAGAGTCATCAAGTGCATGGTATGCTGCTGTTGCTTTCCTCTAAATCATTACCAATTTAAAAAATAAATAAATAAGTGAAATTAACAAAGCAGTGTAGGCCTGTGTAACTGTTTACTTACAACTGAGCAAGTCAGTACTGGCAAAGCAATCCTCCTGTAAATACTGAAGTTAAAGAATTTTCTTCTAGAGAAATGTATATCACTGACCTCCTCACTGAGAAAAAGTCGTTTCTACAGATATTTTTATATTTTGTCATCATTAAGAAAATTAAATAAAGAGAATATTTACTAAGGTGTTACAGGTATGTAATCAAAGAATGTTACAATCTTACAACATTCCAGGCTTTATATCTGATGGGAGATTACAGTTAGATTTACTGGACTTCACAGAACTGGTTGTAATTTTTTATTTTTTGTCATGTGGTCAGCCCATGTTCCAGAAGGAATAACAATCCTACAGCATTTTTACCTGCAGCAGTGTCACAGACAAGTCAGGACTTGTATAGTGTAACAGGCAAGAAACACAAAGACAGATTGGAATGCACAAATGCCATAGAGAAGAGTTTGACAGCTTCTGGTCCCATTCTGTCAGTGAAAGAGGTTCAACTGCAGTACTTTAAAGAATACATTCAAGTAAACAACTAAAACACTACCCTAAATAATGAATTCTGGTTGTTGTACACCCTACATGTTGGGAGAACTACAACGTGACAAAACACTCTAGAAGTCAATGGACTTATCCTGCTGGATGTCAACAAAACATATTTGTAGCAACATTAAAATGAGGTTATTCGGTGCATTTTCATGAAACATCTTGAAACACTTGAAAATGAAAAGAAGTTTTTGAATACACAGTTGCCAATTGGGTGTAAACAAAAGGTTTATTCAGGAACATGACAATGGATTCAGAATTACATAGTAGCATCACTACATTAAAATCTATCAAGCATTTGCTGTAGGAGATTAAACGATATCTACAAAGCAGATACAGCGGGGAAAATAAGTATTAAACGCATCAGGGTTTTTCTCAGTAAAAATATTTTAAGTCAATAAATTAAGTTATGCGTAATAAAGTGGAATGACATAGGGAGTTAGTATTGAACACACTTACTGGAATTTAAAACTAAGTAGAAAAGCCTTTGTTGGTAATGACAGCTTCAGGATGCCCCCTGTATGAAGAAACTAGTTGCATGCACTGCTCAGGTGTGATTTTGGCCGAGTCTTCCATACAAACTGTCTTCAAATCTTGAAGGTTCCGGGGGCCTTTTCTATGAATTCTGATCTTCAGTTCTTTCCATAGATTTTCAATTGGATTCAAGTCGGTTGATTGACTGGGCTATTCTAACAGCTTTATATTTTTTCTCCGAAACTAACAGAGTTTCCTTGGCTGAGTGTTTGGGATTTTTGTCTTGCTGAAATGTCCACCCTCATTTCACCTTCACCATCCTGGTAGATGGCAGCAGATCCTTATCAAGAAAGTCCTGGTACATTTCTCCATTCATCTTTCCTTCAATTACATAAAATCTGCCAATACCACATGCTGAAAAACAGCCCCACATCATGATTTTTGGGGTGATATGCAGTGCCAATTCTCCTCAAAATATGGTGCAATGACATTCAAAGATTTTAATTTTGGTCCCAACTGACCAAACTATATTCTCCCAGTATTTCATTGGCTTGTCCAAATATTGTGCAGCAAACTTTAAACTAACTTCAACATGCTTTTTCCTCAGCAGTAGAGTCTTGCACAATGAGCGTTAATAGAGGCCATAGCAGTTGAGTGCATTACTTATTGTTTTGTTTGAAACAACTGTACCTGCTAATTCCAGGTCTTTCTGAAGCTCTCCATGAGTGGTCCTTGGCTCTTGGATAACTCTTCTGATTATTCTTTTGACTCCTCTGTCAGAAACTTTGTAAGGAGCACATGGTCGTGGTTGTTTATGGTAAAATGATATTCTTTCCACTTCCAGATTATGGCCCCAACTATGCTCACTGTAACACTCAGAAGTTTAGAAATATCTCTGTCACCAATGCCATCAGTATGTTTTGTAACAATAAGGTTGCAAAGGTCTTGAGAGAGCTCTTTGCTTTTAACCATCATGAGATGCTTCTTGTGTGACACCTTGGTAATGATAGGCCATCAATTTGGACCAAACCAGTTGATATTAATTTGCACTGATAGGGGGCTACTGGGATTGCTTTCTAAATACTGACAGATGTCAACTGGTTTCTTGGCTTTCCATGCCTTTTTGCACTTCCTTTTTTATGTGTTCAATACTTTTTCCCTATGTTATTCCACTTTATTACACATAACTTAATTTGTGGACTTATTTGTTTTCATTTCTTTGTATGTGAGGATTACTTGGGTTGTTACCGACATCTGGAGAAAATTTCATGTCAATAGCTCCATTAGAAATATATTTACTGAGAAAAAAGTTGACACGTTCACTACTTATTTCCCTGCTATATCTACCATTATTTATTTTGCAACAACTATGCGAAATTTCAGAGTCCTATGTTGCCTGTTCACAAAGCAAAATAGGGAAAGATATTAACAATATGATTTTGTAATTAATAAGGCGGCCCATCAACTTATTTAATACATTTTTACTGCTGGATGTTGACTCCATTTTCCTTAAATTCCACTGTTAACCCAGCTTTTAATTTTTTGTTTTAATTGTAAAAGAACATTAATTTTATTCTTTCTTTCTAAAATTTTATAAATCAGGCATCTTTTAACTTTATTTTTCTATTAAAAGCCGTTGCATTTATGAGAAATTTAAATCTGGCATTCATTTTAATCGATAAGCAAAAACAGACTCAAATCATCTGGTAAATTAAATTGTAATATCCTCCTATGCAAGAAATGGTTTCATCAAGACTGCTGTTTAGCTACCAGGTACTGCAGGTGCCCCCCACATAAAGATACAATTTCAGGGGCACAAACCACTGACCCTCCCTTTATCTGCCCACAGTATAAATAACCTAACCACTGAGTGGCGCAAGGATTATTGCAGTGAAATTTCATCCAAACATTAGGTTGTTCAAAACCTGTGTCCAATTTCCCTGCTAGTCTGACTATGTTACCTATCAACTTGTGTTCCTATTATTTAAAACACATACATACATACATACATACATACATACATACATACATACATACATACATACATACATACATACATACATACATACATACATACAGTACATACTACTGATTTTGTAACTTGTCTTGGATAAATTTATATAAAAATGATCAGCATGACTTTTAGGCAACTCTAATTAGAAGTAACAAAAAAGGCTTAAAGGTCATTTATAACTGATAAAATACAACAAATTCTCTGCATTCATCATCTCACCAACTGCTTGGGAAATCGAAGAAGAAACTCAAATGATAAAAGTTTATGTAATCCTAATGTACAGATGAGTGTAGTTTTTCTTCTTTATAAGTAAAGAAAAAAAATGTTTTTACAAAGGTAATACAGTAAGAAAATAAAATCCAACAGAAGAAAATGAACATGATGAGATATCTTTCTTGTGGAGGAGAAAAGCAAAAGAAATTGTTTAAAGTTCAATTTTCTATTACAATAAGATAAGCTACCAACAAATTAAGAAAAAAAAGTAACTCAACCTAGATATGGACATCATTCTAAATTATCCCATTGAACAAAAAGAATAACCAGAGAGAATATTGCAAACCATGATCATTCCTCACAGCAAAGGTACTTACAGTGAGAAGAACACTTACTTTTGTCTTTACTAGCGTATAGACTATTAGGATTACCCTCAAGTTTCTGCAGAAATATTACATTCTACACATGGTGAAATTACTATCTAAACCAAAACAAAAGCCAGCGACTATCTGCACCCCAATCAACCTAATCCCAAATACTGAGCATTGTGATGGAAGTATCATGGATTGGGACCTTTCCTTCCACAAATCTTGATGGTCCACCAATATCAACAGGTCTATGAATTCAGTCATAGCAAAATACTTAAGGGATGAATTTCAGGGACTTTGTGTATGGGTTAAAGATAAAGTTAAACTGGGTTCTTCAGATTGAAGGTGATCCTAAACATTTCAGAAGAGCTACCGAACACTGTAGTAAAAGGAAGGAACTTTTTGGTTTGTAATGACTGGAGAAACAAGATCTAAACCAAATTCAAATACTATGTGCAAAAGCCTAAACAAGTGTGTTTGTGAAATACACCACAGATCTGTACCAGTTCAGGCCGTGTTTAAAAAAAAAAAAAAAACCAGAGGAGAAAGACAGATTGTTCCAATGCCAAATAATCATGCTATTTAATAAATTAAATATTTCTATATTGGCTAAATTAGGTATCTTTAATAAATATTGGAATTTATACACACCTCAGTCCAAAAAGTTAACCTTTTAATCTTTACATTTCTTTCAAGGAAAACAATTAGTGATTTTTTTTTTTTTTATTCAACACATTATAATGATGTTTAAGAGGAATTAGACCTGAATATTGCTGGGTAATATGTTTAGAGATTCAAGGATTTCAACAAACATTACAGTTAATAAGCAAAAAAATAAAGATAATTATATGTACAAATACCAAAAACGAAAAGAAAGAAATGTATTTCTGAAAAGAATATTTGCATGTCCGTTATCTTACAGTACAGAAAATGAAAAATGTGCACCACAAACAGAGGACACTAAAGCAATGTAAAACATTCCCTTTCACTTCTCTACAACAGTTATGCAAATGAATATGTTAATTTGTAAAATTACAAAATTACTGTTTCCTGGCCGTTTATTTCAGAATACAAGCTTCTGAAGTCAATAAAATTTCTCAGCAGAAAAAAGTGAAATACTGATATATGATATGGTAATATGAAAAATATGATATGATGGTCCATCAGTTACAGAAGCCAAATGTTAATTTAAGGCTGGTTTACTAAAGCACAAAAAAAAAACACCAAAAAGTGAAGCAAAAATAGAACTGAATTAATTATAAAATGCTTTAGTTGCCTCACATTTTTATGGAATCGCTTTGTTCACCCAACTGAATTAAAGCTGAAAGTCTGCACTTCAACTGCATCTGAGTTGTTTCATTTAAAATTCCTTGTGGTAACGTACAGAACCAAAATTACAAAAAAGTTATCTCTGTCCAAATATTTATGGACCTAACTGTAGGTATTCTCCTCTTATGTTTCCCTTTTTGCACACAAAGCTTTGTTGTAATTTTGTCCAAATTTATAATTAACAAAGGCAGGAATACCGAACCAACAAATTAATACATTTATAGTTCACATGTTTTCACTTAAGGGATGCGTTTGAGTACTGCAGCTCTCATACTAATTAATTTCAGTAGCATGTCTTAATAAATACACTCCTTCAGATACTTTTTAACCATTTAATCTTCTCCAGGATTTACATCTGAATTAATGCTATCATCTGCCATAGATTTGTTAATTGCTAGTTTTGATCCAGCCTTGCAATCAATTGTAAAAATAAACTTCATTAATTAATTCTACTGTCATAATAACAGTCATAAAGAATTTGATTAGATGATTCTCATGCAAATAAAAGACAATAAAAATATGTGACTTAAGGATAACGGTCTCTTTACAACCAACAAAAACACACAAAATCTGTAAACTTGGACTTGATTGAGTAAGTCACTTATCAGACAGAAGTATATACAGAGGGGTTGGGCAAAAGATGAAACATGCAAGTTCAGATCTTAATGACGTAAGAAGAAAAACAGTTGAACTCTACTTTAAAATTTTGTACTCTATAGTTTAACTTCGGGCTTTCCTACTGATCTATAAATCTTTTTAGCATTCAAGAGTACCAATTTATACAAATGAGAAATCAGTAAGTGTGGATAAGGATAAGGTGAGTAACCTGGTTAATGCAGAAACCTGGTTTCATAAAAACCTCCATTTACATATGCAAGTCCACTTATGGAGTTCTCCTTTGGTAAAATAATGCTCTGGTATCATACATTTTTTCTTTCTAATGATACAGCTTTCTCTCTCTCTGTCTCTTTCAGGCCCCACCTCTTCAGAGTAGCAGCAAGCAGAAGCATTTAGCCCTTTTCAAACACCAGAGTAAGCTCAACTGGAGTAAAGCAGACAGCCAACCAGGATAAATAACAGACAGTGAGAAATCAAAGTTGATCGCTCGGCGGGTGGTGTAAACTTAAAGCCAACGGTCTCTTTGTAATTCAGCTGAATATAGAAAGTGCCGAACGCACCAAAGTTACTGCAAAAACGGATAAGATAATATCAGTGCTAAAAGCAAGTTCCATCTATTCTCTGTCCATTGAGGGCACATTTATATGTTGTATGTCATGCAGCATGTACAGTTCAGGTTTTCCAGCCAACAGTGTAGACAGTATCAACTGCCAAAAGCGTTTAGTTAATTTAGAGTTGGTCGGGAAAAGACATGAATTGGAGGACCACATTAGGAACCTGACAGAAATTAGGCAAACCGAAAATTGGATTGACTCGGTTTTTTTTATAGAATTCGGCTACTTCTGATTCAGCTTCAGTCTCTCCAGGTGTCACTGTAGTCAGTGCGCAGCCGAAGTCAGCAGCACCAATTCAGCCACAGGGCGAGTGGGTAACAAACAGTATGACAGGGGTCTAAGAAGCCAACATTTAGTCCCTCAGCACCCAGGTCACCAATACAGGCCCAGAACATATTCTCAGCATTCTGCAGCGTGTCTGTGGATACTGAGAATAAGAAAGTGCTCATAACTGGTGATTTCATAATGCAAAATGTTAGAATTACAAACTGTTAAACCAGCAGTTAATGTTAAATGCCTCGCAGAGGCTAAGATTTCTGACATAAACACCACATTGTATCCACCTTCTTGCTACATGTTGTCACTAATGATATTTATTTACAGCAATCTGAGGTATTAAAGAAGAATTTCATCACTTTATGCACCAAAGATAAAATAAAATGTCAGAATTTAGTTGTATCTGGCCTCTTATGAAGATTATATAGAGGGCATGTGATTTACAGCAGATTGCGTTTCCTTCAGTTCGCATACCAGGAGAAGGTGGGAATGGAGGATGCCATCATCTATATGCTACACTGATCCCTCTCCCACTTGGACAAAGGCAGTGGTGCTGTAAGAATTATGTTTTTGGACTTCTCTAGCACCTTCAACAGCATCCAACCTCTGCTCCTTAGAGACAAGCTGACTGAGATGGGAGTAGACTCACACCTGGTGGCATGGATCATGGACTATCTTACAGACAGACCTCAATATGTGCGTCTTGGGAACTGCAGGTCTGACATTGTGTTCAGCAATACAGGGGCGCTGCAGGGGACTGTACTTTCTCCGGTCCTGTTCAATCTATATATATCAGACTTCCAATATGACTCGGAGTCCTGTCACGTGCAAAAGTTCTCTGATGACACTGCTATTGTGGGCTGCATCAGGAGTGGGCAGGAGGAGGAGTACAGGAAGCTAATCAAAGACTTTGTTAAATGGTGCGACTCAAACCACTTACATCTTAACACCAGCAAAACCAAGGAGCTGGTGGTGGATTTTAGGAGGCCTAGGGCCCTCATGGACCCTGTAATCATTAGAGGTGACTGTGTGCAGAGGGTGCAGACCTATAAATATCTGGGAGTGCAGCTGGATGACAAATTGGACTGGACTGCCAATACTGATGCTCTATGTAAGAAAGGTCAGAGCCGACTATACTTTCTGAGAAGGTTGGCATCCTTCAACATCTGCAACAAGATGCTGCAGATGTTCTACCACACGGTTGTGGCGAGTGCCCTCTTCTACGCGGTGGTGTGCTGGGGAAGCAGCAAAAGATGAAAGATGCCTCACGCCTGGACAAACTTGTTAAAAAGGCAGGCTCTATTGCAGGAGTAAAGTTGGACAGTTTAACATCTGTGGCAGAGTGACGGCCACTAAGCAAACTCCTGTCAATTATGAAGAATCCACTGCATCCACTTGAACAGTGTCATTTCCAGGCAGAGGAGTAGCTTCAGTGACAGACTTTTGACAGATCGTTCCTCCCCCACACTATGCGACTCTTCAATTCCACCCAGGGGAGTAAATGCTAACATTACTCAAAGTTATTGTCTGCTTTTTTATTTTTATTTTTTCATTTTTATTACTATTTAATTTAATATTGTTTCTTTGTATCAATATACTGCTGCTGGATTATGTGAATTTCCCCTTGGGATTAATAAAGTATCTATCTATCTATCTATCTTCACTGCTGGCTAGAAACATGGTGTGCAAATAAAAGCATAGCCTTTGTGAACAATTGGGACAATTTTTGGGAAAGGCCTGAATTTTTCAAAAGAGATGCTCTTCATCCTAACTGGAAGGGATCTTACGTATTATCCCAAAATATGGAAGCAAAACTGCCTGACTGACTGATTAGAGCACCATCCATCTTAAATCTTTAATCACAGGCTGTTGTTTATTCCACCTGTTACTATCCTGAAGCTGTTACCCATAATCCCTGTTGTGGGGCATCCAGTAAATTTAGTCATGATGCAGATCTTAAATAACTTGATAACCAAAAAATAAGAGATAAAATCAGACCATCCACCAGGGGCACCTTTAATAGAAATTTACTTCAAATTTAAACAAAAAATATATCAGCAGTTCAGAAAGAAGCATGCAGTTTTAAATGCTGCTCATTGAACATTCGCTCTCATGGAGGTAAAGCTGTTTTGGTAAATGATATTATATTAAGTACAAAATCTGATCGGTGTCTTCTCACTGAAACCTGGCTTAGTAAATGTGACACTGTTCCCCTAGCTGTGGCTTTACCAGATGGATACATATTCCTTTGTAAGTCTAGAGATTCTGGTCGAGGAGTCGTCCTTGGTATAATTCATTGTAACAAAATGCAAATCACTTCTAAATATTTAAGCGACTTCACATCCTTTGAGACATTCATTTTAAATATTAAAACAGATTCCAACACAATTATAGTGCTAGTCTACAGACCACCAGGGCCATATTCATTGTTCATGACCGAATGTAGCAACCTTTTATCTGATTTGGCTATCAATTATGATCACGTAGTATTGATGGGGGATTTTTGGTCTGTTCTGATGCGAGAGATGGACGTCTGAAGTGGAGCTCCGCTAGTATATGTAAGCATATATAAACATGGCCAACAAAAAAGGGGGTCCGAAAGAATCGAAAACTAAAGCAGCAGCCAAACTTTGATAAGCAAGCCCTAGTTCAAGATACGGCCTCTCAGAGACAGACCTGGATCAGATGGGTGAAAGTACAGACTTCTCGGGACCACAGTCCGCTACATCATCGCCAGCTGAGAGCGAAAGTGGGAGCGAATGTATGATCGTGAGTGCAGATCTCGATGGCTCGCCGATTGGAGAAGAACACCTGAAACTAGAGAAGGCCTTGCAGTCCGCGGCTTCAATTACTCCACGCGAGCCAGGAATAGCGGGGACACCGGCTACAGTAGAGTCTGCCAATGTCAGAATTGAAGGTCTGCCTGAGAATCGAGAAAGTCCAACCCCTGTGAAATTCGCAGCTGAACTCTTCTCTAAAATAATCGGGGAGGACTGTAAAGCAGAATCTGAGATAGCAGCAGCTTACCGCGTACACGGATCAAATAATGTTAGACCCAATGTTATTCGCTTTGAAAGATTATCATTTAAGCTAGAGGTGATGGCACTCCTCAGAAAACAGCAAGATATTATATATGAAAATAAGCGCATCCGTATCTTCCCTGACTTCTCTCCAGCAACAGCTATTAAACGCGCAGCCTTCTACAACATTAAACAGCGGTTACGGCCTCTTGTATCAGGCCAAACTGAAAGTGGAATTGCAAGGTCAATTCTATGTCTTCGCTAACAAGGAAGAAGCAGAAAAGGAATTAAGAAAGCTGATCCCGGGACTATTCTGATACATAACAGTGAGTAATGGCTGTTAATGATATAGCAAGGACAAATAATCTACTGTCTGATCTATTTGTTTAAAATACGGGTTTTTATCATCATATATTTTCATTATAACTTTGTATTACTAGGGCGCTATCTGTTTATATTTTATTGAGCTTAATTATTTTTTTCTCCAGCCTTTGGAGTTTTTTTTTGTTTTTTCTGTCCACCCTGGCCATCGGACCTTACTCTTATTCTATGTTAATTAATGTTCACTTATGTTTATTTTTTATTGTGTCTTCTATTTTTCTATTCATTTTGTAAAGCACTTTGAGCTACATTTTTTTGTATGAATATGTGCTATATAAATAAATGTTGATTGATTGATTGATTTTTCTTTATTCTCTTTTTTTTTTTATATCTAATTATTTTATCTCTACCCTAAACGAGACTGTTCAACATCAAACCCTTGGTTTTTTGTTACTGCTATTTTTGCATTAAGACTTATTATGCTTATTCTGGACAAATTTCTAACACTATCCCCTGGGTTTATTGTCTGGGTGTATTATCTTAATGCACTAAGATTGCTGAAGACTACATATATTTTAAGTGCACAATTTTTTTTTTTTAGACTATATTGGTAATAGATATCTCTATCTTTTAACCCTAAAACGCTGTTGCGTGGGGGCTTGTTTTGCTTTGGATGTGCTCTGTCTCTGGGTATGTCAGAGGACCGGGAATGTGTGAAGTGGGTTCTAGCCTCACTTGGTGAGGCAAAAGGGGAGGGTGGGGGGTTAAGGGGGGAGGGAGAGAAAGACAGCAGGCTTGATCTATACCTAATCTATCCTCTTAATCATTACAATTATAACTACCAACGTAATAATAAGCTGCATGGCAACAACTCTAGGGGAAACAGGAAATTAAGGCCGAAGCTGTCTCACTTCCAGTTAAGACTATAAAATGACATTAAAAATTCAGAATCAATATCTCCATGATGGGACAGTTAACTTTGTGAGCTGGAATGTTAAAGGCTTGAATCACGAATTAAAGAGAAAGAAAGTACTCCTCTCACCTAACAGGTCTAAACGCTAAAATAGTATTTTTACAGGAGACCCACTTACTAAGCAAGGATCAGTTCCAGCTGCAAAAAGACTGGACTGCCCAAGTGTTCCATTCTAGTTTTACAAAGAAAACTAGAGGTGTGGGGATTCCCATACATAGAACAGTCCCATTTGTAGCATCAGATGTAGTATTGGATCCTGAAGGGAGATATGTAATGGTCATGGGAGACTTATCTAACTGTAAAATGATCTTGATATATGTTTATGCACCTAATATCGATGATAAGGAATTTATGCAAAATTTATTTGCATCCATTCCCTATCTGAACACTCATAAACTTATAATGGCTGGGGACTTTAATTGTGTTCTAAATCCACTTTTAGATAGGACTTCTTCCACAGGGGGAACGACATCTAACACCGAAAAGATAATTACAAAGTTTATAACTGATCACAACTTATCAGACCCCTGGAGGTTTTTAAACCCAAATTCAAGAACATATTCTTTCTACTCACCAGTACATCATTGCTACTCAAGGATTGATTACTTCTTTATAGACAATAACTTCTTGCCTATGATTAAATCTTGCGAATACGATGCTACTGTTACTTCTGATCATGTACCTATGATCTTGGAGCTAAAATTACTAAGCCCCATACACTCACCCCGCAGATGGCATCTCAACCCGCTTCTATTGGCAGACGAGAACTGTACGGAATTTATATCCAAACAAATCAAATTCTTTCTAGAGACAAATACATCCTCCGAGATCTCTGTAGGAATACTCTGGGAAACTCTTGAGGCCTTCTTAAGAGGACAGATTATCTCATATCTTTCCCACAGAAATAAAAATGAAGCCAAGAAAATAGCAAAGATAAAAAGCGAAATTACTAGAATAGATGAAGAAGATGCCAGACTACCAAGCGAGACTCTATATAGGAAAAGGCAGGCCCTGCATTCAGAACTAAACCTCCTGACAACTAAATAAACTGAACAACTAATTTATAAATCCAGACATCATTACTATGAACATGGAGAGAAAGCTAATAAGCTTTTAGCTCAACAAATTCACAAGCAAGAAGTGCGCAACGCAATCTCAGTAACCACCAACGCAAACTGAGATGAATTCGTCGACCACAAAAATATAATGC
>NC_053166.1:105623667-105626167 GCF_016835505.1 Polypterus senegalus
GCATTATTTTTTAACGCGTTATGGAGCACATGCATCGAAGCTTCTCAGCTGTGCTTGTGCTAGGAAAAGGAAAGATTTTAAAAATAACATAACACGATTGTCAATGTAACCTTTTGTAAGTAGTGCCTGGAGGATTCAGTGTGGAGAAACTCTAGAGACAGCGTGTGTATTAACTTGTGGATTTTTCTAGGAGTATTTGGTGGCAGTGTGACGAAGTTGCTTCGAAAGACGGCGTTAGCCGCGGAGCTCAGCTCAGACCGAAATGAGGTAAATGGGAGGGGAGATAATGACGTGACTCCCCCACCCGACTTAACTGTCAATCCCTCACAAACACAGTCTCTCGGAATTTGCATAAGCACACCCCTTCACCTACAATTTTAACTTAGTTACAAAGTAATCAAAACTCTCGTTTATATCCTGTGTCCTCTCATTAAACTTGTATCCTGCATTACCCGTGGGCATGAGAAGCAGCGCAGCCTGTCTATGAACTTAATTTAAAGTTTAGGTTTACACCTTGCTTTCTTTCCGAAGTAGCAGCACTCATGAATATGGTAGTATATGTCACTCGCTCGCTTCTTATTGTTTCGCTGCCTTCTCAATTATATAATGCATGTTTTCGTCAGCGCTTTTTGGAGGTCTTCTTGGTTTTCTACGCACTGCGTTGACAGTCAGTTCACGTGATTATGTGGAAGGCGTGATGATGTCACACGAAACTCCCCCCACGGCTTTTCGAGCTCAACTCCATTACAGTAAATGGAGAAAAATACCTTCCAGTTATGACCATTACGAGTAGAATTTCGAAATGAAAACTGCCCAACTTTTGTAAGTAAGCTGTAAGGAATGAGCCTGCAAAATTTTAGCCTTCTACCTACACAGGAAGTTGGAGAATTAGTGATGAGTCAGTGAGTGAGTGAGTGAGGTTCATTCCTTACAGCTTACTTACAAAAGTTGTGCAGGTTTCATTTCGAAATTCTACGCGTAATGGTCATAACTGGAACCTATTTTTTCGTCCATATACTATAATAGACATCTGCTCGATGGCTGTGGGAGGTGGAGTTACGCCTCCAACGTAATTCAGTGCCTGCCCATATAAGGCCATCCCTCAGCGGCAATCCAATAGAAACACTGCCGCTAAATATTCACGGGTGAAGGACTGTGCTTATGCAGACGAAGATGAGATGATCAGGGTGGCACTTGGCACAAACTCAGCGAATCTGCGAGAGAAACTTTTAAGTGCTGGGTCTTACCTAACATTAAATACAGCCATGGACATCGCACAAGATGGCACCAGCACAGCTGGGAACCTTCGAAGCATGTACACCGAGCGACTCACGTGAACTGACGCAGTGTGCAAACAAAAAGCAACAGTTCCAAAGAGTGCTTAACAAAAACCGAATTACACAATTGAGAAGGCAGCAAAAAAATATGAAGCGTGTGACACATACAAACATATTCATAAGTGCAGCTACTGCGGAAACAAAGCACACGGTGGAAAAAGTCAATGTCCCGCTAAAGGAAGACAGTGTAAAAAAAAACCTGTGCATGCAGTGTGTCACGTCTCAGATAAAGAGGAAGATGAGCTGTTTATTGATGCAGTAAGAAGCGGATCGATGAATGAAACCTGTTATCTTTAAAACGATTCACAAACACGGAATGTAACTTGAACACAACACATCTTACATATATGAACCCGATTGAAAGAAATAATGATAATCAAATTCTTTATTGACAGCAACACTCATAACACTCACAAAACAATTACTGTATATTGACAATCATGTTATGTTATTTTTAAAATGTTCCTTTTTCTTTTTCATAACTTCTTTAACACACTACTTCTCCGATCTACATACTCTCAAATAGACAAACCACGCCGTGGCACAATGGAAGAGGCTTCACCTCTAGCGCCGACGTCCGAGGTTCGATTCCCAAAAGGGGGTGCACTGAGTATGTACGCCTGATGACCCCAAAATTAGGGCGAAACACGTGTCGCGTACTCTTTGCATTATTTCACATAAAACTATTTCAATATATATATAAATATATACATACATATATACACACACATACATATATATCAGCACTTCCCGATTGATTTTACCCTCGCATCCCCTTGGTTTGAGACGTATGAAAAAATATGCGGTTAACGCAGAGAGATAGATCACCAATTGAAGCTTTATGAATAATGGATACTTTATTCGCCATCAATGATTGTTTTGGTAAATCCATACTCAGTGTAATCATTAGATGAACGGTAAAAAAGTAAGAGCGAGGGGATGCTGTTGCTGTCATATATATATATATATATATATATATATATATATATATATATATATATATATATATATATATATATATATATACACACATATAGCTATACTAATAAAAGGCAAAGCCCTCACTCACTCACTCACTCACTGACTCACTCACTCACTGACTCATCACTAATTCTCCAACTTTACCGTGTGGGTGGAAGGCTGAAATTTGGCAGGTTCATTCC